>NC_092637.1:34054369-34354369 GCF_039555335.1 Amphiura filiformis
AATAGTGTTAAATTGAAATATTGTCGCAGTAATGCATGGCCAAAATGAAGCCCACTGAGTCAGTGGGCATCATTTTGGCCATGCGTTACTGCGACAAGGCACTGAGAATTGAATACATGAGTGGAAGAAGGGCCCAACTCCATTTTTTTGCAAAAATGAGTTAGACCCAGCATTTTATTACCAGCAGACTGTGTGTGTGAAAGATGAGCCAAAATCCACTCTCTAAATAGTCTTCCATGTACACTTAATCATGGTTTTCATGGAAGAAAGGCCATGTATGTAATATTGTATGTTCATGTATAAAAGGTCCCCTGAAGATGAAAACATTCTGTCTATAAAACTTTTCCAAAGTTTTTCTTAATATCTCAAAAACAGTTTTGATGGAGTTGGGCCCTTCTTCCACTCAGGTATTCAATTTGTTTTTAAGTTTGCCTCCTAGACCCCGATACACCACTCACCACTGAACATGTAAAAAAATACTTGGACCCCCATAAAGCATTTGGACAAAGACCACACTTACAATCATTATGATAGAAGGTACAAAATATTGCATAACATTTTTAAATTGGTCCACTGAATCTAATATTATTAAAAATATTAGGACAAAAAATGTCTCGGATTCAAAGAGCGTGCAGAAAATCACGTTTTTCTTGTGTTTTAAATTTTTCTCATGTTTTTATATATATTTTCCAGCAAAATCATCAAAAAGTCGGAAAATAATTGAAAAAACATTCGCGACCCCACCCCTCAAAAACAAAACACAAACCCTACATTGTATTCATTTCTAGATTACACATATACAATAATAAGTCAAGAGATTTAATTCCGCTTCAAAATACAGATCGCAAAAGAAATGCTATGCTCACCACTGCATCCTGAACAAAATAATGCTAAAATTAAAACCAACAGCCAATACATGTACTGATTTAACTAAGACTTCGTTTGTTGAAATCAGTTGAGAATTTAAAAACGGTGACCTAAAACCAAGGATGGAAAGGAATCAAAAGTTGATAAAGTCCCATTCAGTTATCCCAGCGCAAGTGTAAAAAAAACAAAATTGTTTACGTCTAATTTATATACTGTCATTATATAAACTAGGCGGTTACCTGTATCTCGCGGTTTTCGGCTATCATAATTATTGGCTTTCGCAGATCTCAGAATCAGGGTGTGTCCTTTGGCTAGGTCTGACAAAATGGTCACCGTGAAAACTTTTGTTTGTTAGTCCAAGGTCCACTCACCCACCAAGTTTGAGCTCCATAGAGGCAATTTGAAATTTCTAACTTTTTTGACCTATGACCTCTTAACCGTAGGTCTGACGAAAAGGTCACCGTGGAAACTTTTGTTTGTTAGTCCAAGATCCACCCACCCACCAAGTTTGAGCTCCATAGGGGCAATTTGAAATTTCTACCTTTTTTGACCTATGACCTCTTAACCGTAGGTCTGACGAAAAGGTCACTGTGGAAACTTTTGTTTGTTAGTCCAAGGTCAACACACCCACCAAATTTGAGCTCCATAGAGACAATTTGAAATTTCTACCTTTTTTGACCTATGACCTCTTAACCGTAGGTTTGACAAAAAGGTCACTGTGGAAACTTTTGTTTGTTAGTCCAAGATCCACCCACCCACCAAGTTTGAGCTCCATAGGGGCAATTTGAAATTTCTACCTTTTTTTTTTTTTATGACCTCTTAACCGTAGGTCTGACGAAAAGGTCACCGTGGAAACTTTTGTTTGTTAGTCCAAGGTCAACACACCCACCAAGTTTGAGCTCCATAGGGGCAATTTGAAATTAGACTTTAATTGGACTTGTCCCCGGCCTTGACCTTTGACCTTTAAAAATATAAACTCGTTCTTCCTCATACCAAGCTGCACCCACCCACCAAGTTTGAGGAACGCGCGACCCCCGGTCTCCGAGAAAAGAGGCGGACAGACAAACAGACGTACAGATTCTGGTGAATTATAGTAAGATAACAGATTCATGCAAATGCCTTATTTTGTCTAAAATACACGGCTTTCGGCTGAACCATTAGCAGGCTATGTTAGCACATCTATGGCAATGATCTGAATTTTGATGATTTTAACGCTCGTCCGGATGAGCAAATCACTGAATGGAAAGCACGGCGCTGGTACTCTTGATCGAGAACGCTTTGTGTACAAATCAATAGAGCATCCAAAGGAACAATCGCACTTTTGATGTTGCATCTTCCTTGGGATTTAGGATCACCGTGCAGGCCTATTTATTTCTTGACCGATTTCAACGAACGAGGTCTTAAATCCGAGTTAAAAGATGCAGCTATTGCCTGCTGATTCTAATTATGACATATCTGTCTTTGTTTCGGATATAACTGAAAATAACTGGTACCTGAATTATTTTGTGGTCTGTATTTTCATCATCGGTCATGTCAATAACATATCGCTGGCCAAAAACGACAAAACCTTTGGTCCAAGCATAAAGCCTTCATGCTTGGACCAAGGGTTTTGTCGTTTTTGGCCAGCGACAATAAGATTAGCCCAAATAAAGCAAGTTTGTTTCCTGCAGGTGGTGTGCAAAGCAACATACGAAATGCGGTTTATAATTTTGCTTATTTTTTATATTTATTATTAGTCAGGATTCATGATAAATTATGCCAGAAATTACAAATTTTATTGTCGAATCAATGCAGAGGTCAGATAAAAAAACACCTGTATGCGGTAAAACGGCTCTCCAAAACTAAATTCGCAGGGCCGACAGGAAACTAACTCGTTTTTAGCCTAACAGAACAAATATCAGATCATAACGCTTCTTCTGCCTCTCCTGACCCTTCTTCTGTTTGAGTTGCGAACCATTGTAGTAAGCTGAAAATAGAGGGAAAAGACAACTTTATAACTTCTGACGACTAGAGGTCAGTCAGAGAAAGAGGTACGTAGAGAGGAGAGGAGAGGAGAGGGGAGGGGAGATGAGGGGAGGGGATGAGAGGAGAGGAGAGGAGAGGAGAGGAGAGGAGAGGAGAGAGGAGAGGAGAGGAGGAGGAGAGAGAGAGAGAGGAGAGGAGAGGAGAGGAGAGGAGAGGAGGAGAGAGAGAGGAGAGGAGAGGAGAGGAGAGGAGAGGAGAGGAGAGGAGAGGAGAGGAGAGGAGAGGGAGAGGAGTAGTAAGCTGAAAATAGAGGGAAAAGACAACTTCATAACTTTTGACGACTAGAGATCAGTCAGACAAAGAGGTTCGTAGAGAGGGGAGGAGAGGGAGGAGAGGAGAGGAGAGGAGAGGAGAGGAGACTCTGATTGACTAGGAAATCCAGAGAGGAGAGGAGAGGAGAGGAGAGGAGAGGAGAGGAGAGGAGAGGAGAGAGAGGGAAAAGACAACTTCATAACTTTTGACGACTAGAGATCAGTCAGACAAAGAGGTTCGTAGAGAGGGGAGGAGAGGGGAGAAGAGGAGAGGAGAGGAGAGGAGAGGAGAGGAGAGGAGAGGAGAGGAGAGGAGAGGAGAGGAGAGGAGAGAAGAGAAAAGAGCAGGGAAGAGGAGAGGTGAGATGTGGAAGAGAAGAGACGAGCAAGAGAGGCACTCTCATTTCTGCTGGATCAAATTTCTAAGTAATTTTATGACTCTCATCTCAGCACACTCTGAGGGTCATAAACTCGGAAACAGTGGCGAAGCGTCATAGGGGTATGTGCCCCTCAATCGATTGCGTAATCCCACCGGAAAATAACCAAAAACGGTGCCCCTAATCATGGTTGGTGCCCCTCCCCCCATATGATGACCCATGCTACGCCAATGCTCGGAAATTTAATCTAGCAGAAATAAGAGAGAAGGGGGAGTAGGGAAGTTTATTGACAGGGTAAGGGACAGGTAGGGGAGCGGAGAGAAGAGAGAATTTCTGTCCCACAGAAATACAAAAACATTTTAAAACATTAACTTGTTTCGGTTTTAGTCAAAACGTTTTAATTGTAAAATTGTTTTGGCGAACATTTTTGCAAAATATTTGTCAACACTTTTAAGTAACATCATGTTGCAATGTTTTGCAGCAAGTTTTCAAATATAATTTTGAACATTATTAAAACATTTTATATATAACCCTGACATTTAAAATATTTTTTCCAAAGGTTTTGTGTTTGCTGAAAATGCCAGAAAGAATGCTCAATCTGCTAGGTTTACACAAAACAGAACATAATACAATAAGAAAAAATGCCGTATTTTTTCTTAAAATTTTTCAACACAGAGGTTATAGCACGATTACTTCAAAACCTCGAAACAAAAATAACATTCAGCCAGCAAATAAAATTAAGACGACAAATAATAAAAATCAAATAATAAAGAAAAGCAAGAAAGAAGCTGCGCACATTTTGACTTACTGCTCTGTGTCAGGTCCATCACCATCGAAACTGCCGCTATTTATCATACTGCTGTAACGGCAAAAAAGGAAATAACATAATTACACACTTCAAAATGGTTGGTTCATTATTGTTTTCATTTGTTTTTCACTCCTACGGAACAAAATGGGTGCCCAGGAGGCATATTTATTTATTGCAATGGGCCGTAATAGGCTAACCCTAACCCTAAACCCAGGCTCGTACGCAAAAGTATAAAAAGTATACAAAAAGTCCCAAAATATCACAATTTGTGAGCGTAGCTAGCAAAAAAAAATACAGGTTAGGTGTATATAATTGCGGCCCGTTTTGGTTGCAGCGGCCCATTATCATGATTATGGTTGCAGAATGAAATTAAGTGTCCCGGAGCAACTTAAAAGAATATTAGTAGGCTAGTGGTTGCCACATACAAAAACTTAAACCAATCTGTTACACCTAACCCTGACGCCTACCCATATCCTAACGCAACTTTCTTCCCTGTGATGGCAGTAATTTGCCTTTTTGCTTGAACTGTTGATTTTGTATTTTTTTCCTATAAAGCATGATGACTAGAAGATGTATATTTCAAAATGTGTAAAATAAAGTTTTCGTTTTTATAAATTAATTTATAATTATTTACTACCTACCAATCTTTTATTGAAAAATTTAATGAGAAAATGAATTAAAGAACGAATGAATAAATATGTTGTTGGAGAATAAATATGATAACTGCGTTGAAAATACGATGTGAATGTGAGATATTGTTAAAGAAAGCAAGAGAAGAAGAATAATTAATTTTAAAAAATGGTAAAAATGTTTTTGGCTAAAAATGATTTGTTTTTAATGAAGTTTTAGAGCAAACCAATGGAAATTAATGATTTGTGCCTATGGCTAGCTGTGAACCAGAGATGTACTGGTACCTTATTATTGATGAGGACCTAACCAGGACTCAAATGTGGTATGGGTATAGAGCTAAATGTATCTCAATTGAAGAACATAGAGCTGTTACGCTGCAAGATTCCTATTGGGACCGCTTGCACAGGAACAACGTCAGTAAGGTGCTTGGCTGGTACTGTGCAGTACCATTGCTGGTGAGTTATGTGCAGTAGCAGCATTGGTACTGTACAGTGTAAGTACCAGTTGGGTACCTTGGCGATGGTGTACCTGTGCAGGCGGCCACAATAGGAATCTTGCAGTGTGGTTCTAGTTCTCTACTGGAATTCTGGGTAGACAACTTCCACACTTAAACCTAAAGGTAGGGGTACAGGATAGGTATCAGAACTGGCTGTAACCAATATCCGGAACTGATCCTGTCTGAAACAGGCTCTAATCTACACCAAGATAACTAAAGAACCAGCTTGAAAGGTACTTTCAATTTCAGTGACTGTGGATGATGTTATGCATGATTTGTAGAAATAAGTGGGTAGAGGAGGGTAGCTTATTTAAACCAAAAATGAAGGTTTAAGGAAAAAAATGGATAGGAGTTCATACATTCACAAAGGTCACAGTATGGCCTATTCCCCTGGAGGGCTGCCTGCACAGATACACCTTCACCAAGGTACCCGACTGGTACACACAGAGTACCTATGGTACACACAGTACCAATGCTGCTACTGCACAGTAGGCCTACCAGCCAAGTACCTTAGCGATGGTGCATCTGTGCAGGTGGCCCCAATAGGCATTTTGGAGTGTACAATGCACACACAAATCGGATATTCCAGTTGAAATCCATGTACCATGAAAGACACAACTTAAATTTCCAGGGGTTTAGGAATTTCAACTGGGATAGCCCATTATGTATGACATATCATATTGTCCAGCGTTCGAAATAGGGCCGGTCAGCCGGCCATTGGCCTGTAACTTTTTGGCCTGGCCGGTAACTTTTCTGACTGGCATCTAGTTGCCGGCCCGGGTGGCCGGTAACTTTTTAAGGTCAAGCCCGGCTGGCCTGTAACTTTTTGAGGCATATTTCGAACACTGATATTGTCACTACACAAGCCTACCCTCTAAACAAGTTTCACCCAACCAGCAATGTATAATGCTGTAAGTCTATACCATGCATTTACATGCAGCATCACAGACACATCATCAGTTGAATTCACTTTTTAAAAGCAGTCTGCAGGGCTGCATACTGTTAATACCAGTGGCAAAGCCTCAGGAAGGGGAAGCCCCTGGGATGCTAGCCACTGATAATTTAGATTTGTAGGCCTTTCTTGCCAATTTTTGTCAGATCACCCCCCCATGAAAGCAGCCTTGTCCCACCATGGAAATAGTAGGAATCACAATGAAATCGATCGCCTGTGACTAATCCCTCATATCTATTCTTCATTACAAAGGAAGAGGACTCATCTACTATTTCCATGGTCCCCCTTAGGCCTCGTATCCATAGGCTGTTCCCTTGTGGCGTGTGCCCTTGTTCCGTGTTTATTTTTTCCCATGTGACCTGCCACACAGACAACGAACCGTAGCGGCCACTAAGCAAAACAAAGGTTCGTTGTCTGTGTGGCAGGTCACATGGGAAAATGTAAACACGGAACAAGGGCACACGCCACAAGGGAACAGCCTATGGATACGAGGTTTAGGTTCCATAGGCTGTTCCTTGTGGCGTGTGCCCTTTGTTCCGTGTTCACTTGTTCCCATGTGACCTGCCACACAGAAGTGGCCGTAGCGGCCACTAAGCAAAACAAAGGTTCGTTGTCTGTGTGTCAGGTCACATGGGAACAAGTGAACACGGCACAAGGGCACACGGCACAAGGGAACAGCCTATGGATACAGGGCCTAAGTATACAACCTATGGATACTGCCACTAAGCAAAACAAAGATTCGTTGTCCGTGTGGCAGGTCACATGGGAACAAGTGAACACGGAACAAGGGCACACGCCACAAGGGAACAGCCTATGGTTACAGGGCCTTAGCACCCCTGGATAAATCCTAGCTACCTCCACTGGTTAACAGTAATTAATTGTATCAAAACAAATAATATACATGGATAACAGCTACATGAAACAATTATAAGTTTCAGAATCAATGCACATGCTATAATACATTCATGCACAGATCATTTTACAAGGAAGTTTCATACTCACCATGATGGGCGTATCAGTATTAGGTGCTTAGTGATGAGCGTATTGATGAGTCATCTCAATGCAAGCGATGGTGTTTTAAGATAATGCATCATGCATGTGTGAGTTGGTAAGGTTAATTATTAATGATAGTTTATGAATTAAATTAGCCTTAGTTATAAAATCAATGTTCAGAAAAATGATGAAAATTAATTATTATCTCGTCCATGGGCAGGAAAAACTCATGTCTTTGGCCCCTGAACATGTTTAAAGCAAAACCTCCTATGAAACCTATTTGCAGTTTTTGTTTTAAACATGTTCAAGGGCCAAAGACAAAGGATGCTTTTCCTGCCATATCAGTCTAATTGGTCTATTACAATTGAAATCCATACACCCCCTATGCAAGACATGACCTTGATCTTCCACACAGGGAGTGTGAATTTCAAACAGGCTACCTGAATCAGTAACTCCATTTGAAAGCTACACTCCTTGTGTGGGAGATTGGGGTCATGTCTTCCACATGGGGGTTTTGGACTTCAACTGGAATAGCACAATTTCTTACAATTCCTCTCTGATATGTTACAATAAGAATGATAATAATAAAAACTTTTTACCTATGAATACATGCTTACCACTGAAGCAGAATCCAGCATGAAACTCCTAATATCAGTCTCGGGATCAAAATCGGTCATCAAGATGAATCATCAAGACTACACCAGCAGTGATGAGTAACTTCACATGGAGAGTGTGCAAAGTGTCGTCTCAACAGAGTCTGGAAATCTAATTTGTCAGGTCCTATACAACCTTGGTGCCAGGCCTTGGTAAATGGAACTCCCTTTTGTCTCTTGTCATTCCTCTCAAGCTGCATGTTGGTCTTTCATGTTTTCTTACATCGAGCATACACAACCACCCACACATACCACTGACTCTTCCCACTTTTATCTGCCAAAGCAAAGACTTGGCACCGTCTGGCAAGACGTATTCGATCGGTGAACTCGGAATAAAAACCGGAGATCTCCGGATTTAATATAAAAACTTTAACAGCACACATCGTGCACTTACTTGAACACAACCATATCTATCATTCTTGAAGAGGTTCATTAGGTTTGCAGAAACTCAAATACAATATTTCATCTTGACAAAACCAATTTGTTTTACTGACCACACCGTACAACAAAACCATATTATCAATTGGAAAGATGCCCAAGTCCTTGAGAAAGAATGTAATGCGGGAGCCCGCCGTATCCGTGAAGCAATCTGGATAAGGAAGAGAGCACCGAACACCATGAACAGAGACGAGGGGGCCCATTACCTTAGTCATGTGTACGACCCACTTCTGGGCGCTGGTGCTCCCTTTGTTGGTGTACAGAAGTCGGAAAAAACATCACTCTGAAGATGACCATCGTCCAAGATGGTCGAAACTGTCAGGTCAGTAAAACAAATTGGTTTTGTCAAGATTAAATATTGTATTTGGATTTCATATCTATCACACTGATTGAGTAATACATATATACAGATGGAGAATTGCACATCCAAAACATCACCTCAGGTGATATCTGAGTTAGGGTTAGGTTTAGGGAACCCTGATATCACCTGAGGTGATGAGTTGAATGAGAAATTCCCCATCTTATTGGTATGTAAACACATCCAAATCAATTTCAACATTTTTATATGAAATCTACTTCATGATTTATTTTCTGTGAACAGTATACAACTTGCTTTGCATAAATAATAATAATATTAAATACATAAATGATAAATTCTAATTTTTTTACAAGAGTAAGTACAAACATAAACTGTTTATAATAACATCTAATACAACTATCTCAATTTAATTATTTGATCATTAAAAAATAATAGCACCAAATACAAAATGTTAAAAGAATCTTCCTTTGGCCTTGACAAAGAACTTGCAATACTGTAAAAGTGGACATTTTCGTGAGATTAATTTTTTGCGCTTTACCAATTGTGAGTGGACACTACAAATGAGCCGTAAACTCGGCAAATTGTATCCTGAGATACAGTGCAAAACGTGCGTGAGGGTCGTATTCATAGGTGTCTCAATTAGGCGCGTCATGTTTCTCATTTGATAGCGTTTAAACCAATCGATAATCCTATTGCTGAAGAGGATATTAATCTTCTCCATAAAGAATCATTAAATAGCTCTAGTCTTTATTTGCTTTGGCTAAATCCTGTTCAAGTGGTGGGTTACAATAATTATTGCATTGTATTTTGTCTGGGTATGTACAACCAACAATTAACAATGAGAGGACATTCCCGAAGCTCGTTGACTTGGGGATGATTTGAAATGACCGCCAATTATGCCTTTATTACTTGCAATGTGGAAAAAGAGACACACGTAGAAACGAAAAAAGGTACCATTTTTTTGAAGGAGCTGAGTTCAACAAACCATAACCCCGCTTCTGGATATCGTTTGAAGTCAAATGATATACTATTTTAAAGCTTATGATATATATTTTATAAGCACAAAATAAAACAAACTTGACCGGGGGCCGAGTTTACGGCTGATTCGTAGTGTCCAGTCACAATTTTGAATTGTTTCACTTGTTTTTAAATTTGTGATTCTATGTTTCCTTACATTGACCTATACACAAAAGTTATATATTCGCGATAGCAGCTTGGAACATGAAGAGCGTGAAAATAAATGTAGCGTAAAAATTGTCACTTTTACAGCAGCTGATTATTCTTCCATATTTTGAGTTCAATTGCTCCAGTGAGTTTGAATTCTAGAAGCAACGTGGAATCTTGAATGTGTCATAAATGGACAAAATACCCAGCTCATTAAAGCTTCTGTGGCTCAACCTCCTGGACACCTATCAGGGGCCATATGGCAGGCCCCTTGCCCCTGCAGTTTGCACTAAAGCTTCACATTCATAAGATTCCCCACCCTCCCAAGTTAGTAATTATGTACAAACTGTATCAAAATGATTGAAACTATCAACTTGTCATTTTTGCAGAATTTGTTCACTATGTTATGTACCAGTTTAGGCTCAACTTTTTTTTTTTAATATCTGAAATTATATTACATTCAGACCTGAAACTGGCCATTTGTGAAAAAAGAAAAAATGCTTTAAAAAAAGAGGAAAATAGCACAAAATCATGCCAAAACAGCTCAAATTGGGCTGAAAATAACAAATAATGCGTACATTTCAGGAATAAAAAAAAGAGGCCAAATCAGCTGAAAAGAGGAAAAGTTTCAGGTCTGTACGTTTTATCTTCTCTGTGAATATTTTAGGTCGTGAAGATAACACATTCCGTTCTGAGATTACAAACTTTTAAAGCAAGTGTGACATTGATTGAGAGCACCTAAACAATGAATACATTGAGCAGTGAAGCTATTCGACTTCTGTTGTGTACAGTGGCGTAATCGATCTGAAATTGTTTAAAACCAGATGTGCCCCCTCAATCAGACCCGGTGCCCCCCCCAATCATGGTCGGTGCCCCCAATATCATGACCCACGCTACGCCACTGGTTGTGCGAGTAAAAGTATGAATACATCGATCTTCACTTGAATGACAATACTGAATAGCTCCCAGATGCACCAACCTATTGGTTTCAGATTATCAAATAAGTTCACATATGTCTTTTTCGCAAAAACTACAATTATTAGTGATTTTATATTTTTAACATTTTTTGAAAATGTCAAATCCCGGTTCTAATCATTTTGATATAGTTTGTATAATTGTATCCCCTGATTACGAACAAAAACATTATCACAATGATAAATTTCTATCTTTACTACAAATATTAGTTTTGAGTATTAAGTCATGGATACAAAAACATTTGGATTACAGTTTTGTCATAATAAATATATACATCTTACTTTATATACATATTGCACTAAATATACATACTTGATAAATTCACAATTTGTATAAATCTACACAATTAGTAACAAAATTAGGGTATAAATTCTAAAAAATTAATGAAAAGCTGTATTTCACAAAAACCAATATCCAATTTGAAAATCTAGTTATCAAACATAAATTAATTTGCACTATAAACTTACACAAAATTGGATTTCACAAAAAAACAGTATCAAATTTGAACATTTTGTTATTAAATATAAATTAATTTGCACTATAAACTTACTACATAAGTCCTGTCTTCATATACCGACCTTTCACTTCTGACCTTTTTTTGCTGACCTTTCTTCAGAAATTAAACAAATAGAGCAACAGTGCAAACGACATGTACATGCACACATACCCATCTGTACACCACTGCAATATTTCTGAGGTCATTGCCAAGGTCGTTGGAAGACTGGGATATTCCAGTTGAAATCCATACACCCCCGATGGAAGACATGCCCTTAATCTTTCACACAGGTGGTGCAGATTTTAAATGGAGTCACCCATTCAGGGAGCCCACTTGAAATTCACACTCCCTGTGTGGAAGATTAAGGTCACATCTTCCACAGGTGGTGTACATTGTATGGATTTCAACTGTAATAGTCCAATGTGGTGTTACGAACAATGTCCTGAGACCAAATAATGTGATTTGACTAACAAACATTAACATACACATTCACCTTGATTGAATAGGTTTGAGCAATTGATAGCACAAATTTAAACACAATCCTGGAATTTTGTGTGTTGTGCTGCATTTTTGGCCAAACACATTTTCACAAATCACATCAATAAACAATACACAGTTGATCATGCAATGCAGTGCATCAATTCAATCATGCAGTTCAAATTCTCAATCCATCAATCTATGTTGGTAACAACTGTTCATTAATCCTCAATGCATCACATTTAGTTTGGTCCTTGTGGTGCTCGATAGGTAGCGATGGCTCTTTCTACTATACCCTGAACATTTGCAGCAATAGCACTATGCCATGGTTCCTTATTATGCGCAATACAATTGATTACATATGTAGGGTACGATACTAGAAGCCATCGGGCCACCGATAGCCCTATAGGACATAACTACACATAACGCTACGGTATGTTATGCAAATGCCAAGATACAGCTAATAATAAATAAATAACTCTTGATGGGTTATTCCATTTGAAATCATACCACTGTGGAAGATTTATGAAATGTATTTCACAAAGAGAGTATGTTTATCAAATGGAATTATCTAGGGTTAATTATTTTGAAACCCATACTCCTCCTGTATATGGTTTTACCTATATCTTCCACCACTGGAGTTAGTATTTCCCCAGTATTTCAAATCAAAGTTATCTACTTGAAGCTTACAATCCCTCTGTGGAAAACTTGATCAAAATATTCCACAAGGGGAGTGTGGATTTCCAATAAATCAGTCCATAGTATCATCCGCAACACAATAGAGCTACACAAGCAATGTACACATGAACTGTTTCTTTCACTCACACAGGGATGACTACATCTCTATAGTTGTGTACAGTATATTATAGAGTTCACTACTTGTTTTAGAGCCAACACTTTTTACAATACTAGTAATGCACAAAAAACCAATATATATCTTGCACTTCCCAAACATTTGCACCCAACCCCGCCTGCGAAACAACCCAAGGCACTGATGTAAATCGCCACAGATATGCCAGGTGCCTTGTTACCTTATATTTCTTACTGTTATCAAGGCATTCTTAAGCATGTTACTGCCTATATGGCCCTTGGTGAACAAAAACTCCCTATGCATGTGAAGATGTAAGAAATTTTGCACTTGAAATATTATATGGGCAAAAATAAGTAGCAAACTAAACAGTTTTGATTCAATGGGTATTTCAGCATTGCAAAGCTTTCATAATGGGCCGGCAATGATACTGGCATGATAACTTGAGTTTACAGAAATGTTGACATTCCCATAGCTAAGGGGTTCTCAATCATGTTTTGTTCAAGGGCCACAAGCAGATATAAAACATTCATGCTTGAGGGCCAAATACTCCCCAAGCTTCATATTTCAGAGTTGGTCAGGGCCAAATGTCAGTGGATAGCAGGACGGAATGGGCTATTCCATTTAAAAGCCACACTACCTTATGGGGAGTACATGTATGAATTTCAAATGGAATGAACACATTAGGCAGCTCCATTTGAATTCCATACACCCTCTGAGAAAGATTCAACCTGAATCTTTCACAGGGGAGGATAAGTTTCAAAAAGAGTCGGTTAATGTGCTAATTCCATTTGAAATTCCTACTTCCACTGTGGAAGATATTTCCAAAATCTTCCACAGGGGGAGTGTGGATTTTGAATGGATAAATGCAAGAGCCCATTTGGCCCACGGCTTGCCTGTTGAGAACTCCTATCTTAGCTTATCAATAGTATCACAAATAATGATTGCTTTTTGTTTTAAAGAAAAGCGAAACCAACAAACAAAAAGACAAACAAATTAGTGGTGCAAAAGACAACAAGTTAAAGCAATTGATGTGAGAACCTACTAGCAGGTTCCTATGGTAACAAGTAGGTTCATTAGGTACTGGTACTACATGGTTCCTTCAGTATCATGTAGGTTCCTATTTACGCTTATTAAATGCCAGAAAACAGTAAGGGACATTGCTTTCAGAGAAGTTTGGACCTCTCTTGTCCGTGGTGGGCATACACAGTGCAAACACAGAAGTGGGGTTCTGATTGGCCAATTCAATTATCCCACAGACCGGTAATACAGCAAAGCTTTAGTTGGTGCAAAGCGGCACTCATGAAGGGAACACAAAGCCCAAACTATGTTGCTCATTGACAAGACCAAGAGAGGTTTGAACTTCTCTGGAAGCTACTGTAGTAGCAGACCTTCCTTGTTGACATTGTTAGTATTAAATCATGCTGATAACACTACTTTCCATGCAGCATATGGTGCACTCATAAAACAGTCTCTTTTTCTAAGTATTCAGAAGAAGGTTTGTACCTGCGCACACGTGTTCGGTCTTCTGGACGGATTCTCTCTTGGTTCTGAAAAGAAAGTAGGAATTCAATGTAAGAATGCATCGTCTGGTAATAAGTGATGTTTTGGGCGAAACTGAGCTATTGATGAATTATGGAAATAGAGGTAAATGCACACATTTCAAGCTCTTTACTAAATAATGAAAACGTTAAAAACAATAATTTCGAAGTAAATTGCAAAAAAGTCTAATTTAATCCTAAATAAATTTGCAAACATGCAGAAAGTGGGATTAACCCTCTAACATTTTCTAGCAAATTTGAATGGTATATGATATGGAAAAGTGGTCCCTTTGTTAGTTTGGACCTTCTTGGGTACATTTTTGTCAAATGGGGAGGGTGGGCTATACTGCTAGTGGAGATGACAACAATATTAAAAAATATTTAAAAACTTGGCTATTAGTGAACATGTCGACAGGGCTAATCATATGTGGTGTGATCAAGCAAAATCAGTCTGAAGTTGGCCATATTTGATTTTCAGTTTTTTACATGATTTGCAAAGCTACATTTTGCAGAAAACCCCATTGAAATAGAAAATTAGTTCCAAAGATATGAACAGTTGAAGTGTTTCCAAAACAATATGCAACAAAATAAATTATTGTCTTTGTTTGGCTATATTTGAAAATCACATCATATCACATATTATTACTTGGGGGAGTCGAAATTCTTAGAGAGCGAGACAGTGACAAAAAAGCATGATGGATCAAAGAGTCAATTCAGATCAGGAGGGGGCGGGGAGTAATGAACAGAGATGAGGGGATCTACAATCTAAGTCATGTGTATGATCCACCATTGGAGACTGCTAGCAAGACTAACATCACTACTGGAAATGACACAACCTCCCACCAGTCATCACAACAAGAACAAAGTTTGAAAAAGTTGTTCACTGATGAAACTGTCAGCAAGAAAATATATAGTAAGTATCTTGTAACTGGTTTTGACAGGTTAAAAACTCTTTGGTAATATCACTAAACCTGATGAACCTGTTTCAAGCAGTGCCATAGTAGGGGATGCTGGCAGCCTGGGGCCATCCCCGTCAGTCCGAAACACCGTCAGTCCGAAAAGTGGTTCGGACCGACTGTGTTTCGGACTGACGGGGTGTACCCGAACGCCCTGATGTTTAATATCTTAATGCATTTTTAAAACTTTTTTGCCCATTGTTGTTAAATGTTTCCCCCCTTAAAAGTTGCCTCCCCCTTGCCCCTCTGAAACAGTCCTGGCTTTGCCATTGGTTTCAAGAAACAATATATTTGAATCTTGTTATAATTAAAGACAGCGATAAAAAGAATTTACCGTGTCTGATGTCACTGTCAATTATGATCCTTGATTGGTTTACACAGGTTAATAGCGCGTAAAAGGAAGACCGATCTATCTGGTGCTGATCGGAGAAAAGGAATAGCAGCAAATGGCTAAAAATTACGTACTTTTACAAGGCAAAAAGCAGCTTTTCTAGGCATTGTTGACATGGTGCCTTCGCAAAAGAAAGTTACCTACTATAAAGACCTAACTTTTGAGATGGTTTGCATGTTTGAAGGTGCAAAATTAACAATAAGGCGCCCGGTTATACCAGCCGCTTTCAGCAAGTCATCATCACGATTCACGACACTTGTAAACAAACCCTGCTCGAGTTTGATTGACAGATGACGTCAGACGCGATAAATTCTTTTTATCTCTGTCTTTGATAATAGTACTACTTACCATTGGGTGAAACCATTGTTCTGCTTTCATGGACTCTGTTTCTCTCTTCTTGTCCTGTTGGTTCAAAGAACATACAAAACCAAAGGATGTTTTTTTAGAATCAATACCACTGTAAAAGCTAGGTGGTTTAGCTGTTATGTATTCTTATCTGTAATCATAGGGTTGGGGGTTCAAATCACTTTGTGGCTTTGGGCAAGGCCTTAATCACGTTCCACCAAGGTATAAATGGGTACTGTGAATTGGGGTAGATTAACAGACTCGTTGTACGGAGGAGGAGTGGTGGACATCCACAGCAGCATCATACACAGGAGCCAGTTTCCAACCAAAATTCACTCCAATCATTTAATTTCATTGGCATAGTGTAAAATACCAAATTTTTGAGCGCTGTGTGCGCACATTGTCCAAATGAAGCCCTTTCTTGAAGCTCAAAGACATTACATGTAGTCTCTCTCTAAAAATAAAATATATTCCTCCAATATTACCGGTTCAAAATGATGCAACCAGGAATTTGTTTTGTTTCCCCCTTCAGAAAATGTTAATTTTGCCCCTTCCCATACCCCTGCTAAATGGTATCTTATGAAACTGCATGGTATACATACGTGACATGGTCAAGGGGAATGAGTCACATGTCTGCCCTGGACGAAAATGAGTTTTACATATTTTTCTATAGAGGACATTTAGAGCTTTCAGAAACTGAAAACCCTATGTTGATACAACTTTTCTTTAAAAAGTTACATCAATTTATCAACCGCTTTAAACAATATAAAACAAAAAAAATATCTCAAAATCAATATTAGCAATATCCAACTCATTTCCCTTGATCGTGTCACATATCATGAGAATTGCACCATGACCCCCTCCCCCCCACACACCCACCCCTACATAATTATACACAAAGTCTACTTACAAAATGATGGATGACACAACTGCATGGAATCCATATCAAGAGGGAGATAATGAGAGTTGCACCAACAACGTTGTCCTTGATTATACGAGCTGAAATGAGAGGTCATCAACATACTCAGTTAATTTGGGCGTATAGACATCTGGGTGCATTCCTAAGACAATTGACATATTCCAGTTGAAATCAACACTACCCCTGCTGAAGATTTTGGAAATACCTTCCACAGGGGGAGTAAGTTTTTCAAATATAATTGGTCAGAGTTAATAATTTTCAAACCCATACTCCCCCTGTATTATGGCTTTACCTATATCTTCCACCACTGGAGTGAGTATTTCAAATGGAAGTTACTAAACTGTCTATTCTATTTGAAACTCGTACTCCTCTGTGGAAGACTTGAGCTAAATCTTCCACAGAGGTAGTGTGGATTTTAAATGGAATAGCCCATAGAGGTTATCCATGTTTTATAAGCTGCGTATCCTATCAACGACTGCTATACCTTGTTTAGGACTTTCAAAAGAAGTACCTGCATGTTCAACCACCACTGTTTCAAAATAGCCCGCCAAAGCCATGCAGGTACCTCCGAGGTCGTGCATTGAATTGGTTTGAATGAGGAATACTACGGGAACCAGTGCCTTTTGTTAGAAGCCACACATGAGTGAAGTGGATAACCTCTATTGTCACATTTGGTCTAATTGAATCAGATTGTGTCACATGCAGAGATGTAAGTGACGTAACGATCCACTCCCTGAAAAACATGAGAGCCCAAGGCGAGCACCTCGCCAAATTTACGGAATTCCGGGGGTGCAAGGGGGCTTGTCCGGGGAATAGTCTGCAGGGTATCATCCCCTCCAAAAAAAGGTTTTTTGCTCTTTTTATGACAAATTATCATCATCCAATTCCGTTAATCTAAAAAAAATTGTAAAAAAAACTTTTTTTTTTTTCATTTCCGGAATTTTTTTTTGGGGGGGGGCACAAAGCCTTTTTAGGCCGGAAGACTTGCATCTCTGCACATATACACTAAAGTGATCGTAATAATATGTGAGCTGCTCAGACCAAATGAGCAAAAAGTCCCAAGTTAGTAGTTTCATTTTCAAGACCTTCTGGCTGCTGAGTTGATGTTCTGTGTTTGATGCACACATGTACAAGCCAGTAGTATGTCCTTTACGAATGCCCTGTTTTACATGTTGTGCCCCATTCACAAAGTAAATTCTACTGGCATACAGAATGTCCCCTTCACAAAGACATACTTTTGATATGTTCAGGTGCGCATCAAACAAAACACATCAATTAAGTAGCCAGGAGGTCTTGACACTACCAGCTTATGAATTTAAGCTCATTTTGTGGGAGCAGGTCATATACATGGTCTGTTTCATAAAACAATTAGTATAAACTGCTATCGTCAGATCAACTGCTAGCACTCAATTTCATATCATAAAATAGTACATAATGGCTTCTACAAAGATGTGCTTCTTTGGATCTGTTCCTTCAAAACACAGAATTACTCACCTATAACACTTATGTCTATGTCTTCAAAAACATCGAAAAATCTCTCGATGACATCCTGAGTTTGACCGACACAATGACCCTAGAAAACAATAAGAACAGTAGGGTCAAGTTGTGTATGCTCGCTACCTAAAAATAAATGTCAATAAACCAGCATTTTTTTAGCAAATTCAGACTAATATTTGTCGTAAGATTTAACTAAACTGAACTTGGTCAGTTTATAATTACCTCTTTACATACACCGGTGGGAATCGGTCTGCCATTAGGCATGGGAACCCATGACTCTTGTCATCAGGGTTGCAAGTGGGCAATTGCTAAATTTCCTGAAAATCAAACTGGCCCTTGGCCAGATGACCCCACGCTTGTGTGTGGCATCAAACATTTATGGGGCTTGTCCGGGGAGTAGTATCACCCTCTCCCTAAAAAAGTTTATTTTTTTGTTTTTGTTACACTTCAGCAAGTTTTCAATATGGCCAAAATTCTGGAAATCCAAAATCTAGAAATTTCCGGAAAACTTGATCCCTGTGTGTGTGTGATAACTAAAATCAACTGTGGCAGCTTAGACTAAATCTATCACTTGTCTACGCTGAGCATGTACTTGTGTGCTTTGTAGTGTCGACTGAATAACTTACAGTACATAGCGTGTCAGACTTATGAAACTATTCTCTCCCGACTTTGGTTGTGCACCATAGCGCAACTGACTAGTAGTAGCGCTGTTGTACAGCGCCATTGTGACAAGAGCGCGCTCTGAAGTTCTTAAAAACAACAAACTCGGTCAAAAGCTCAATTTAGACACAACTGCACTGTCTCATTGCAACCAGAATCTGGTTGCAAAGTCCGTCACCTTAGTCTAGTCTGCAGCTTATAATTACCTCTTTACATACACCGGTGGGACACGGTCTGCCATTAGGCACGGGAATCCACGACTCTTCAGTTGTCCCATTGAAAAACTGCAGGCAGGGCGAGTTTGCATCTTTCTTACAACATCTATGACATGAGACAGAAACTAACAAGAAAAGGAAATAAAAAAATGATCACTATATTGGACCATATGTGCCCATCCACCACAAACTGGTCGTAAAGTCGGCATTTTCCATTTTGAGATACAATCAAAAACAGTATATGGATTTCTATGTAAAATATAGTAGGAATTTGACCTTTGATGAACCATAACTTCACTTCCAGATGTCCGATGAAGCTGGTTGATGTGTCATTTTAAAGCTGAAAGTGCATTCATTCAAAATCGGCAATAAACAGAAAATGATCTCGAGCCGACTTTACTACCACTTCGTGGTGGATGGTCACATATTACATTAATTCCCCATTACAGGCATACGATTTCAGTCAATTTTTTATTTTGTTCTTCTTTGCCAAAAATGATGAAATAATATTAGTCACTATGAGTAGCGTAGCATGAGTCATTTGATTGGAGCCAAATGGAGAATGGAACAATACTGATTTTATCATTTGAGGTGTAAGAATGCCAAAAAATATTGGTTCCACTACTGTTGGAAAACACCAATAACACCATAATACTTATTGTTTTAAGTTAGGAATGACAGAAAAATCAGAATCAATATTCTGTGGTTATTTTCGTGACAGCGTTATTTTCACAAATTTTGCAAATAGAGGTTTGGCAAACACAACCATTTGCCAAAAAAGCAAAGTGCTATGCAATTTTTATATTTTTTTTGTGAAAAGAGCTATGCCAATGCTATTTCTTTCTTTTTTTCCTGTTGGCGAATACTATTTTTTGAAGAAGGAAATCGCACAACATAGACTTGTTAGAATGAATATTTTAAACAGTTCTAGTGACTTGGCAACATAGACTTGTTTGCATGATTTGTGCTGTATATGTACTATACTGCGAGGATGAGGATATACAAAGTGGTGCTAATGACTAGGCATAGCGACGGGTTTGTTAATTTTTTTTGTTGGTGCTCTTTGTCTTTAAAACTGGAATCCAAAACGAAAAAAAAAAAATCCTTTAAAAAGAACAGCAGCATGTAGGCTAATGCGCTGAATTGTCATCACCTATTAATTTTATGCACGCAGGTTCGTGAGACAAATCTTTTTTCTGGCCTTAGGTCGCAGAATTTAACAACACACCAAAGGGCCCCTTTGTCGTAAATTGCAATAAATTCTGTACCTGAAAATAACAACTTATACAGTAATTACTTACCATCTTCGCATATACATGAAACCATTTTTCTGTCTTCGCAGAATTGAACGCACTTGCCCCCACGACATTTACCACTGAAATGAATGATAACATACAGTATGATCATACCGATAATGTCAAACGGGCAGCTCATATTTACACTGTTAAATGGTCTATTCAAGTTGGAATCCATACACCCCTTATGAAAGACATGGTCTTATTTTCCATACAGGGAGTGTGAATTTCAAATGGGGTTACCTTAAAGGAAGTGTCCGGCAATCACAACATTATGTCTTATATGTTAGAAAAATAATTATCAAGCACGAATCACATGGTTTTATTTAAAACAAACTCATATTAACCATAAAAACGAATAATAACAGCAATCTCTCAACACACGATATTCAAAATTCCCGCGCCGAAACTTTCTAGAGCAATGACGTCATGGTTATTTGTGCTCATTTGTTGTCAGGATTCATTGAATTATTAGTACGTCATTGCTCTAGACAATTTCGGCGCGGGAATTTTGAATATCGCGTGTTGAGATATGGTTGTTTTTATTCGTTTTTATGGTTAATATGACTTTGTTTTAAATAAAACCATGTGATGCGTGCTTGATAATTATTTTTCTAACATATAAGACATAATGTTGTGATTGCCGGACACTTCCTTTAATAGAAGAACTTGTAGTGCATACACAGTAGGGTTCTGATCAAATTATACCTTGAAACATCAGCACCTCAATGGCTGAAAAAGTTGCATAACATGGCCCAGTACTTTTCAGCCATTTTTTGAAAAGGTTAAAGGATCATTTGTGCCATCCTTAAGCCTCCTTCATTCATTAAATACATGTTCATTTACTTACTCACATTTACCAAATTTCAACCAATCAGTTTCCTTCACTAATTTATACAAATTCATTAACTTCCATGAATCACATTACCCCCACTCATTCATACATATTCATTTACTTCCACCAATCAGTTTCCTCCATTCATACATATTCATTTACTTCACTAATCAGTTTCCTCCATTCATACATATTCATTTACTTCACTAATCTGCAGTTTCCTCCACTCATACATATTCATTTACTTCCACCAGTTTCCTCCATTCATACATATTCATTTACTTCACCAATCAGTTTCCTCCACTCATACATATTCATTTACTTCCACCAATCAGTTTCCTCCACTCATACATATATTCATTTACTTCCACCAATCAGTTTCCTCCACTCATACATATTCATTTACTTCCACCAATCAGTTTCCTCCATTCATACATATTCATTTACTTCACCAATCAGTTTCCTCCACTCATACATATTCATTTACTTCCACCAATCAGTTTCCTCCACTCATACATATTCATTTACTTCCACCAATCAGTTTCCTCCACTCATACATATTCATTTACTTCCACCAATCAGTTTCCTCCACTCATACATATTCATTTACTTCCACCAATCAGTTACCTCCATTCATACATATTCATTTACTTCCACCAATCAGTTACCTCCATTCATACATATTCATTTACTTCACCAATCAGTTTCCTCCACTCATACATATTCATTTACTTCCACCAATCAGTTTCCTCCACTCATACATATTCATTTACTTCCACCAATCAGTTTCCTCCACTCATACATATTCATTTACTTCCACCAATCAGTTACCTCCATTCATACATATTCATTTACTTCCACCAATCAGTTTCCTCCATTCATACATATTCACTTACTGTAAAACACTTTAATTTCGCGGGTACTTTATTTATTCGAGGGTACTTAATTTCGCGAATCCAGGATTTTGTATTGCACGTCAAAGTTTTCCAAATTCTGACTCTGCATGGCCAGAGCTTAAGTGAAAATTAGCCTTACTTTGCTGGGTATTTCCGCCTTACCTTCCCTAAATTGAATGTTGGGATATCTCTAAAATTAAATATGGCCATTGTTTTGTAGGAAATAACATGCAAACTATGATAAAATTACGAAATACTTTTGCCCAATCAACCCACGCCATTATCATAGCCCATCATGGGGGCGGCCATTTTGTTTCACAAACTTTCATTTCTGTCTCATAATATGTTATTAAAATTACTTCTAAACATTTTAAAATATCTTTTTAAATCATAGAAACAATGAAAATAATATTTTGGAGCTTTGTTTAGAGTTTATAACGTGAGAAACAAAGTTCAAAACAAAAATAAAATGTACTGATTGAACGAGGACGGGCATAATTGGTCAATTTTTTCTATGCAGCAAATGGATAAACAAAAATAGATATCAATTTCACGATTTTCTAGCGAGTTTTATGTGGAGGTTCAATGCTTTGTGGAATTTATATGATCTTTTGTAATGATATATGAGGCTATTTTGATGATGTTTCAAGGTAAATAAATAATCTAATAATGAAAATGATGTCACATAGTCACAAAATAACTTTGAGGTGAATTCTGTAATGGAAGTTGCTAGAGTTGGGTTGTCAAATTCGGAACCAGTGTGCAAATTGTCTGTGATAAAATTCGCGAGTATTTAATTTCGCGAATCAAAAGCCCTCGCGAAATTAAATACCTCGCGAAATTAAGTGGTTTTACAGTACTTCCACAAATCAGTTTCCACCACTCATACATATTCATTTACTTCCACCAATCAGTTTCCCCATTCATACATATTCATCTACTTCCACCAATTAGTTTCCTCCATTCATACATATTCATTTACTTCCACCAATCAGTTTCCTCCACTCATACATATTCATTTACTTCCACCAATCAGTTACCTCCATTCATACATATTCATGTACTTCCACCAATCAGTTTCCTCCATTCATATATATTCACTTCCACAAATCAGTTTCCACCACTCATACATATTCATTTACTTCCACCAATCAGTTACCTCCACTCATACATATTCATTTACTTCCACCAATCAGTTACCTCCATTCATACATATTCATGTACTTCCACCAATCAGTTTCCTCCATTCATACATATTCACTTCCACAAATCAGTTTCCACCACTCATACATATTCATTTACTTCCACCAATCAGTTTCCTCCACTCATACATATTCATTTACTTCCACCAATCAGTTACCTCCATTCATACATATTCATGTACTTCCACCAATCAGTTTCCTCCATTCATACATATTCACTTCCACAAATCAGTTTCCTCCACTCATACATATTCATTTTACTTCCACCAATCAGTTTCCCCATTCATACATATTCATCTACTTCCACCAATTAGATTCCTCCATTCATACATATTCATTTATTTCCACCAATCAGTTTCCTCCACTCATACATATTCATTTACTTCCACCAATCAGTTTCCCCATTCATACATATTCATCTACTTCCACCAATTAGTTTCCTCCATTCATACATATTCATTTACTTCCACCAATCAGTTTCCTCCACTCATACATATTCATTTACTTCCACCAATCAGTTTCCTCCATTCAAACATATTCATTTACTTCCACCAATCAGTTTCCCCATTCATACATATTCATCTACTTCCACCAATTAGTTTCCTCCATTCATACATATTCATTTACTTCCACCAATCAGTTTCCTCCACTCATACATATTCATTTACTTCCACCAATCAGTTTCCTCCACTCATACATAATCATTTTACTTCCACCAATCAGTTTCCCCATTCATACATATTCATTTACTTCCACCAATTAGTTTCCTCCATTCATACATATTCATTTACTTCCACCAATCAGTTTCCTCATTCATACATATTCATCTACTTCCACCAATTAGTTTCCTCCATTCATACATATTCATTTACTTCCACCAATCAGTTTCCTCCACTCATACATATTCATTTTACTTCCACCAATCAGTTTCCCCATTCATACATATTCATCTACTTCCACCAATTAGTTTCCTCCATTCATATGTATTCATTTACTTCCACCAATCAGTTTCCTCCATTCATACACATTCATTTACTTCCACCAATCAGTTTCCTCCATTCATACATATTCACTTACTTCCACAAATCAGTTTCCACCACCCATACATATTCATTTACTTCCACCAATCAGTTTCCCCATTCATACATATTCATCTACTTCCACCAATTAGATTCCTCCATTCATACATATTCATTTATTTCCACCAATCAGTTTCCTCCACTCATACATATTCATTTACTTCCACCAATTAGTTTCCCCATTCATACATATTCATCTACTTCCACCAATTAGTTTCCTCCATTCATATGTATTCATTTACTTCCACCAATCAGTTTCCTCCATTCATACATATTCATTTACTTCCACCAATCAGTTTCCTCCATTCAAACATATTCATTTACTTCCACCAATCAGTTTCCCCATTCATACATATTCATCTACTTCCACCAATTAGTTTCCTCCATTCATACATATTCATTTACTTCCACCAATCAGTTTCCTCCACTCATACATATTCATTTTACTTCCACCAATCAGTTTCCCCATTCATACATATTCATCTACTTCCACCAATTAGTTTCCTCCATTCATATGTATTCATTTACTTCCACCAATCAGTTTCCTCATTCATACATATTCATCTACTTCCACCAATTAGTTTCCTCCATTCATATGTATTCATTTACTTCCACCAATCAGTTTCCTCCATTCATACACATTCATTTACTTCCACCAATCATTTTCCTCCATTTATTCATATTCATTTACTTCCACCAATCATTTTCCTCCCCTCATTCATACATATTCATTACTTACTCATCGATGCATTCATCTCCATCAGCCTTTGATGCGGACGGTGGACACTGATCTGAACGCCCATTACAATAGGCCGTCTTATCGCAGTCAGCATCAACTTCGGCAGTACGACGGCATACTTTGGAACTAGGAGCATATAGACAGTCCTCACAGCATGGTGAATTTTGATCGCTATGGATTTAAAAATAACAAAATTGGTTCCAAAGTAAGTGATGGTAACATAATAATACAGTAGGCATTCATTTGAAGAAAAAAAAATTGATAGAAAATATTAAGGAAAACAGATACATCTATATTAAGTTTGTATATCTGTTAAATATATGTGAATTTACAATTAAAATCAAAATAATTATGCTATAATTAATGAAGAGTTCAGATACAAAATCAGTGTATTCAAAGGCTGCAGTGTTTAGGGCATTCCTGCAATAGATATTGCATTTAATCAGGAGATGTAAGAGGCCTGAAAAAAAAAAATCTGAAAAAGCGTGGGGCTAAAAAGCCCCAAAACAGGCTGAAAATAAACAAAAGTGCGAAATGTGGACTAACAAAATCTGGCTGGAATTCCAGATTAATCCTGAAAACTTAGGCTATTGCAGTTGATATTCATATACCCTCTATGGAAGACATGACCGTAATCTTCCACACAGGGAGTGTGAATTTCACATAGGGTTACCTGAATGGGTGACACCATTTGAGCTCTACCCCACTGTGTGGAAGATTAAGGTCATGTTTTTCATAGGGGATGTGTGGATTTCAACTGGAATAGGCCAAATATACTCTGCCATAGCCTGAGTTCTGAACAATAAGGCCAAAAAAAAATTGTTTGTTTGTCCATAGAGGCTTATGAAACAGTTGGGTCGGTTGGTTGGATTTTTTTTTTTTTTTTACAGATATTGCACTTGAAACTGACAATTTGAAGACTGGTAAATAAGTCAAAACACACAGCACTTTACTGGTTTAACTCTTGAGATGGTTCTGCATGTTATACTGTTCATTTTCTTTACATTTTCATTCTTTAAATTTATACCAACCACTGTTTTATACGATGTCCCATCGATGCCAAAAAAAAAAATAAAAAAAAAAAAAATAAATAAAATTCAAAAAAAAAAAAAAAAATTCAAAAAAAAAGAAAAAAAAATTATTCGGTCGGGACCAGGGTACACGGTCGGTCGGACGTGGACAAACAAACAATTTTTTTTGCCTAATCTCACATCATGCATTGTCTAAGAATCTATCTGCCATTCCAGTTGAATCCATACACCCTATATGGAAGACACAACCTTACACACAGGAGGTGTAGATTTCAAACAGTGTCACCAATTCAAGTAACCCATCTGAAATTCACTCCCTGCGTGTTCGGAACACTCAGGTCATGTCGTCCATAAGGGTGTATGGATTTCAACTTGAATAGCCCGACCTGAAGGCGAATAACTTACCTGCATTTAGCAGATTTTTTGAGTTTACAATTTGCGCTGCAACATTTATCCTGGTCGTTTAAGCCGACCAAGCCGGCATCACACTCTTCTCCTTGTTCAACTCTGTAATTGCCGCATAGTATGGAACCAGTCGGTACTGTGCAATGAATAAGTCAAGAAGTTATTTGTAGCTTCAGGAAAATTTTCAGTAATGTAACGGTTGTGTAAGACCAATGGGCTGTTCCAGTTACATACACACACCCCCTATGGAAGAAAGACTCCTACACAAGGAGTGTGAATTTCACATGGGGTTACCTGAATGGCTGACTCTATTTGAAATTCACACTCCATGTGTGGGAGATTAAGTTCATGTCTTCCATAGGGGTGATGAATTTTAACTGCAATAGCCCAATAAGCACAAGTTGAAGTGCACATCTCTTGGTGTCTAGCCCAAACTGCTATGAATTAACTTTTATTATTATTTTTTTTTTTTTTTGGGGGGGGAGTTATAACACTCTTCCAGCACAACCAGTCTGTTTACCTTGCCATCACTATATGAAGAGCTTATTTCCAAACCGTGTTAAGTCCACCCACCTTCAAAATTGAGATTTTGATGAAAATGGGTAGTGAGTAACTAGGGCTATCCAGCAATGTGTTTGTTTTTTCCCAAAATTAGTCAAGTTCAAATATTGACACACAAAGTATCGATTTTTTCCAAAACGTGTTAAGTCCAATCCAGTTTTGTAGCAAACTGTGTTAAGTCCATGAACAATGCCCTTGTGGGCAGCTTGTAGGCAAGTAGCACGGCATAGGGCTTCCAATAGTTAATCGCCAACGTTCTTGTTTGGTCCTGAGACTAGTATACATGAATTTGGTCTGCATAAAAAGTTGTTGTTGTTGTTTTTGTTTTATATTAGTAGGCTTAGTTTGTATGGGATTTCTGAAATATTTGATAGATACCTCCAGAAAGACATGAATAGGGTGGGAAGGGGGAGAGGGGGAGGCTGTGATGGTAGAATTAATGTTAGAGGATGGTGGTAGAGATAGTTTTGATATTATTATTTTGTATGATTATCAAAATGTGCTACTAAATTCAAGGTATAATTTTAAAGTTAAAGG
The DNA here is from genome assembly GCF_039555335.1 of Amphiura filiformis. Lineage (NCBI taxonomy): Eukaryota > Metazoa > Echinodermata > Ophiuroidea > Amphilepidida > Amphiuridae > Amphiura > Amphiura filiformis. The sequence goes on from NC_092637.1 coordinate 34,082,203, forward strand.
TATAAAAAAACTTAGGACTTAAAAACTTACGACTGTCAATATGAGATTAGGGTGGCAGCATGGGGAGGGGGAAATATTTGTGATAATGTGTTAAAACAAGTGGATATTTCAGGTCATCACTTATTGTCAGTGAAATGATGTTTATTTAATTCTGAGAAATGCAATTCAACTATGTTTTGAATTTTGAACTATTTTAAACGTCGAATTTTGGTAAAAAATGGGCAGCAGGAGGGGGTTCAAGATGCAAGGTGTTTTGTGGCAAAATTGTGTTTTATAGTAGAGAGAATCACGCTTTTGTATGTTTCTAATAAATTTGTTATCTTTTAAGACTAGTTTGAGAAAAATATGGTTAGTTCTGTGTTACAGATACTATGTTTTGTGTCAAAATGTGTTAAGTCCATGCCAGAAATTGTGTTTTGTGTCAAAACGTGTTAAGTCCATGCTATTTTTAAAACAAATTAATTCATTAAAAAAAATCAGAAGTCTCTAGATTTTAACTTAACATGTTTTTATGGTCCTATTTATGTCGCCTTCACTTCACTGTAATTTTATAGAAATCAAACTTTTTTTCATTGCCATAAAGAAAATTCCTGATTTTCTTCAAAGTGAATCTTGTGGACTTAACACGGTTTGGAAATAAGCTCTTCATATGTTGGTTCACCTCAAGTTTGGTAGTGACATAGGGGCAGATTTTGCTGGTCACAGTATTGAGTTGTGTGCAGATCGCGCAGCGCAAACATGCACAAATACAAGGGTGGTTTGTTGTCATGTTTGCATTGATGTCACTACCAAACTTGAGCTGAACCAAAAAATATATATGCTGGTACCTATAGCCCTGGGTACAGGGAGAAAGACAAAAGACCATGGGCTCGATTATCAAAAACAGTGTGCAAGCACAGCGCAGGGGGTATTTGATTTTTTTTTAATGTGGGTTTTTATGGACTATGTATAGGAAAAATCCCAATATTTGCGAATGGGGCTTTCTGCCTCCCCCGCCCTGACTACTGGCCTGCATGGACTCCATCTAAGATACATACAAACTTGAAAATTAATGGGCTAAGTTTATGTCTTACCTGCAAAACAGCGTGATGCTTTTCCTCTTAATACGGGTCCAATGAGTCTCTTACTGCAAGGTGAGAATTGCTGTGATACAGAAAGAGAATTCAAAATGGTTTAAGTCTTTAAGACACATTGCAATTGGTTATAAACAGGACTATATCATCTATTGAGCCAATCAGAAATATGGTAAGGAAAAACAGTGTGGTGAATCTATTGTTACAAGGTAAGAATTGCTGTGATGCAGAAGTAGAATTCAAATGGTTTAAGTCTCTAAGAACTATTGTGATTGGTTACACACAGGGCTATATCATATATTGAGCCAATCAGAATGGTCAGTAGGACGGAAGGTTAATCAATAGCACTGTAAAAAGGCAGAATAACCATGGGATGGCATAATAAAAAAAAAAAAAGCGCAGTGATTTATAGTGCGCTACGCACAGGCACAACGCCTAGACGTTGATCCACAAGCCTCAGCACACTTTACAGGTTGTCGCTGACCACTACGGCCCACATCAATCCACAAACCATTAAACAACAATTCAGGGACTTTGCTGCTTCAAGAGCGCACACCCTAGGCATTCCACAAATAACCATCGCAACCAGGATCAGCTCCCCGAGTTTCGTACGGGTTACAACGAGACAAATTAGCAGTAAGTTCCTTGTCCAGGGGAATTTCAAGCTAACTCAATTTTTCCAATAATCAGTCATAGCAGTCAAGCTGACTCAATCTTTAAGGCATCCAACTCTGCTGCATTGTTGTGTGGCCATATACATGCGAGTTCAAGCCCTGACACAGTCCCTATTGGCTCCGTTAACTGTGCAAAAATGCACGAACTGAAGGAGCTGATCTGTGCTAGAACTTGAGGAGCTGATCCAGTTTGTGGTGGTATATTGTGGTTTGCATAGGGTATGCACGGTGGTGCAATGGTATAAGACTTTGATTTATAATTGTGAGGTAGCTTGAGGTTGTGGGTTCGCATCCCTGCAGAGTCAATGTGTTGTGCATTTAAGCAAGGCTCTTCACCCCTATTGCCTCTCCCCACCCAGGTGTACAAATGGGTACTGGCTTGATACAATACCAGGAGCAGGCCGCGACAAATCTCCTGTCCGATAGCCCGGGGCAATCAATTTTTTTGTCGGGCAACTAAAACTCTGAAGAGCTGTGCCCGATCGGGCAAGACTAAATTAAAACCAATTAAAGCTTGAAGATGCAAAACGGAGTATTTCTGTCAAACCTAGCGTGTTCACGGAAGTAAAAAACAGTCAAAACCAAGTAGAAAACTTCTTGAAACGGCCCTCAAATTTTTCCGATGCTACATATCCATACCAGACATATATGCTAATGAAATGACGTTAGTGACGTAGTGGTAGTAAACTATAGTTTAGCCAATTATAGAAACTGTTTCGTGCATATATAATGAGTTTTTATGACGTCAATGACATCAGCTGGCCATGTATTTGCATGTACATCGAGATTGAGACGTGTTAGTGGTTGGCAAAATACGTAAATCGCTGTGACTTTACTGACAAAATTTCACATAAAATGCAAATTTTTTCCACAACAAACAAACAGTATTGAATGCATATGAAATGTTTATTTTTATAGTGGTTTCATGAATACTCATTTATGTATCAACTTAACTGAGAGAGTATCGGCTTTTCGCAAGAATGAAACTGCCGAATTTGACGTACTTACAACTACGAGTTACATGCACTGCATGATGTGACTTTGCTGACAATTGTTGCCGGGAATATGGTTAATTTTCGGGCAATTTCGGGCAACCAATTTTTGACTATTGCCTGCCCGATCGGGCAAGTTAAAAAATAAAATTTGTCGCGGCCTGCAGGAAGGCAACAGACTCCATGCATGCAGAGGTGTAGCGATCCCCGTGAAACAAATTTCACTGAGGAGTCTGGCCCAATCACTTTCAAAGAGAGATGGGCATGCCAGACTGTGAACACATGTTCATCCCTTTTACCTTCTCAGCTGCAAATCCCTGGTTGCTGTTAAGAAATGGTTTAAATAAAAAATGTAGATATTTATATAGCGCTTTATGCCGTAAACAGCCTCAAAGCGCTTTACATTTATTCCGCCGTTATTAGAATATGTCGGAACCACATTTGCAGCCTACAATTGGCGCAGGGGTTCATCAGTACAACGACTGTGACTACCCCTAACAGCTTCCCATTACACCTGGGTGGGGTGAGGCAAGCGAGGCAAAGCGCCTTGCCCAAAGGCGCAACATGGTGGTGGGACGGGGTTTATATGGTGTACCTTCGGCCACAGTGGTCAACACATTCCTGTAAAGCGTGCAGAGGCTTGTGGGTTTATGATTACACACAGCGCATTATAAATCACTATGCACATTTTGTTGAAGGACTGTAAAATATCTCCAATGATCTGCTTCAAAAAGGACAATCTCACACTATATTTGAACAGGCCAAAATGAAGATGCACAGGGCAATTTTGGTCAACTTTGTACCAATGTTCCTTACCTTATTTTTTGGTTGTTGACCACTAACTGAAGCAGGATACATGAGGTAGTTGCCACCTTTAGCATTTCCTGGTGAACACTCAGCCCCTTCTGTACCAGGGTCATGTTCACTACCGAAATTGTGACCCAACTCTGAAAAAAAAGTACAAAAAACACACCACAATTTATATGATATCAAAACCTTACTTATCAGTTTTTGATTCCTGTGGTTGGTAACATGTTAAAAGGGCATTTCGTGATCCATAGCCTCACCCCACCTTTTCCTCAAAAAAAAGTTGAGACTTTTATACCTCTGGAAACCTCTGGCTACATAATGTTTATGTATAAAAAAAATTCTTGTAGATTAATTTGTTTAGAAAAAATATCGCCAAATTTGAATGGCCATGTGATATACATAATCATGCATAACTCGCAAATGCAAAATCAGACGAAAAATGCCATAAAAAGAGGATGCTAAGATCACAAAATACTCCTTTAAGGATGCATACAGGATTATTCTGGAGGAAAATATTTAAGCCCTATTTTGATTGGTTACTCAGATGAGTATATCATGTAATTAACCAATCAGAGGGACTTTGACATGGAATCTTTAGAATTTAGTGGTGAACACTAAGAAAAATGAACATGCGTGGCGGCTTTGAAACAACAATATTTTTAGCCTTACTAAGATAAGTATATGTGACATGATCAAGGGAAATGAGTCGGATGTCGCTAATATTGATTTTGAGATAATGGCAACGAAAGTGTTAAAATTCTTTTGTTTTATATTGTTTTTAGGAATTGATAAATTGACGTAACTTTGCAAAGAAAAGTCATATGTAAATGGGGTTTTCAGTTTCTGAAAGCTCTAAATGTCCTCTTTAGAAACATATTGTGATGTGCCCTGAGTAATTTAATTTGATGATTTATCTTTGTTTACAAAGTTACATGAGTGATGACATTTTGGGGAATTCCCCTCTCAAATTGAGCAAAACAAGTTGAATCATATCTAATTTGGAATATTTGGAAACCCCCCTTCAGATTGTAAAGAGATGACATCATATATGGATTCCCTCAGGAAGTGATGTAATGGGATTTCCCTCAGGAAGTGATGTCATGTGAAAGGTTAATGTTATAATTAAGACTTTGGAATTCCCCAAATTGAGCATAATGTGAAGGCAGTAAATGGCCCAGAATAGAATGGGGTTTTTTCCCAAGCTTGGTATATAATAAGAAAATGTAAACAATGATTCACAGTTGATAGTGTTGATCTGGGCTATGCTTACAGTCCAATTCCTTGAAAGAAAGGAAATTACAAACCAGAAATATTTTATGTAGTCAAAGTACTACTATTTACCAGTGTTGTCGGAGAAGATCTAGAATACGTCAAAGAACGATATTCTTCCAAGAAAGGAAATATGTTCTTCTGTCGACTTGCTGAAGTCTGGTATTTTGATTCAACGCAACTGTCAAAATAAGTGGGGACAACTGCATCGAGTCCTGCTTCCTGAAGATATTGTGTGAAAGGTGGAAATAGCACCAAGTTTGGAGAAAGCAGCGCAAGGAGTTAAATTTGGAGAACTGCATAAGGAGTTTAGCATAGGAGAAACGGCGCAAGGAGTTTAGCATAGGAGGACGCAGGCAAGGAGTTTAGCATAGGAGAACGGCGCAAGGAGTTTAGCATAGGAGGACGGCGCAAGGAGTTTAGTATAGGAGTTAGCAAGGAGTTGTAAACGTGTTTGGAGAACACCATTTTCGTGTAAGGATTTTATACGCAAGGAGTTATCAATGCAAGTGTACAAAGGACTTCGCTGATTGTCGCAGGACAAGTGAATAGGGATATATTACATCAGTCGTCCAGAACATTACAAGAACTTTATGATCACCAAGAAGAAGAATGCTGGCTAAGTACAAAATAGATAAAGAGTGATTATATTTGATTAATGTATATGTGCATTTGTAGTCATTATATTGTACCAAACGAAACTTGCTTTCAATTAAAGACTTAGTAAAGACTTAGATTTTGTTAGCTTAAACGAACAGTGTATTTGTGTTGTGCATTCGTGTGAGTTCGGGTAAAAGGTGATTTTGGCCTTGAGTCAAGTACGACTCGTAACAAAATTGGGGGCTCGTCCGGGAAATACACTGGAAAAAAGTTGACATTAATTTACTGAGTCTTGAAAGTGAAAGTACAGTATGGAAGAGTTCAAAGCAGAAGAGTTTCTTGAAACTATAGATTGGGAGAAGTTTGATAAGTTGAAGAAACCTGATTTATTAGCATTTGCAAAATACTATGAATTGGATGTAAAGCAAGCCAACAGAAAACAAATAATCAAAAATGCCTTAATTGATGTTTTGGTTGATGAAGAGTATTTTGAAGAATCCATTTTGGAGAAGAGAAAAGAGGTTAAAACTGAAATCGGGGATGCAGTAAAGTTGAAAGAACTAGAAGTTCAGGTGGAAATGGAAAAAATGAAAATGCAATTGCAGTTGGACATGCAAAAGCTAGATATGCAAAATAAAGAAAAACAAGAAAGATTAGACATGGAAAACAAGAAATTAGAAATGGAAGAAAAAGCACGCTTAAGAAAAGATGGCGCTTGAGCACCACAAATTAGAAACAGAAGAAAAGGAAAAGGTAGCAAAATTGGAACTTGAAAAACAAAAGTTGGAAATGGAAGAAAATTTGAAACAAAAAAGAAATTGAAGAAAAGTACAAGTTTGAACAAGAGAAGTTAGCAAAGCTAGGTGACAAATACTCATCAAGTTTCTCCTCAAAGTCAGGGTTTGATGTTACAAAGTATGTAAAGCTGGTGCCTAAAAAAAAAAAAAAAAGATGTTGACGAGTATTTCCAACATTTTGAAAAGGTAGCTACAAATTTGAAATGGCCTCCAGAGCATTGGACCCTACTGTTACAAAGTAGTTTTGTGGGAAGGCCAGGAAACTTACTCAGCTCTACCAATAGAGAAGTGTAACAATTATGAAGAAGTCAAACAGGCAGTCCTTAAGGCCTATGAACTGGTGCCTGAAGCATACAGACAAAAGTTCAGAGATTCAAGAAAGCAAGCAGATCAAACCCATGTAGAATTTGCTAGAGTAAAAGAACACATGTTTGACAGGTGGCTTGGTTCAAAAGAAGTCAAAGCTGGTTTCGGCCAACTTAAGCAATTGGTTCTTATAGAAGAGTTCAAAAAATGTGTCCACGCTGACATTAAAACCCACTTGGATGAAAGCGCTAGCAAAATTAAAACGCTAAGTGACGGCGACAATGGCGGATTTACTATGGCTTAACTCACAAATTGAATGCGAGTAGATTTAGTCATAACAGAAGTTATTCAAACAGGTTCAGCCATAACCAACCTAGAGCAAATCAGGGTGGTACACAGGAAGGAGATCTCAGTCTAATCACAGATCCTGGTCTAATTCACAGCATAGTGCTGGTGGTAGAGGGACCCCATGGAGTTCAGGTACCAGACCAACAGGTGGGACTGAATTTAAATCCCAATTAGTTTGCAATTTCTGTAAGAAACCAGGACATACAGTGACCATGTGTCGGAGCTTAAAAGCCAAACAAGATGCACAAAAACAGCAGCAAACTGCTAGTAATACTGTAGGATGTGCAGTGTCACTTGAGTCAAAGAAACAAGTCAGTCAAATCAAGAAACAAGAATTCCCACAAAAGGAGGTGACACAGACAAGGTGTGTGAGGAATTTGAACCATTTGTGTTAGAGGGAGTAGTATCACTTGGTGATAATGGTAGTCCAAAGCCCATTAAGATTGTGCGAGATACGTGTTGTGCACGGTCTATGATTCTGGAAGGAACTTTGCCCTTTAATGAGGATAGTTCAGCTGGTAATGCTTTGATCCAGGGTATTGGGATGGAAATACTTAATGTACCTCTCCACAAAATTAACTTGACATCTGACTTGGTTTCTGGTCCTGTAACCATAGGAGTTAGACATGAATTGCCAGTCAAGGGAGTGTCCATGTTGCTAGGAAATGATCTGGCAGGGGGGAAGGTTTTCCTGACCCAATAGTTACAGATAAGCCCTGTTTACAGGATGACAATAGTGAGGAAAAGGAGATATTTCCTGCATGTGCAGTGACACGGGCAATGAGTAAGAAGGCCTCATTAGAAACAATTGAGGACAACCAAATTGATGACTTAGGCTACAATTTGGAAGACACATTTGTGTCAAAGTTGAATGAGAAAGAAGATAAACTTCCTTCTCCTGGGGATAAAAATACCCCTACAAATGACACAGCCTCTGAGCATGAACAACTTGGGGAAACCATAAAAGACCCATTAAGTCATGACAAGCTAATTCTGAGCAACAAAATGACCCAGAACTCAAAGAGATCAATCAAAGGGCATTGACCCTAGAAGAAGCAGAACAAAATTCTGTCTGTTTTTACAAACAAGATGATGTGCTAATGAGAAAGTGGCGCCCTCCTGATGCACCTGCCGACGAAGAGTGGAAGGTAGTGCACCAAATTGTGGTACCAAAAGTCTACCACACTGAAGTTATTAACATAGCACATGATAGTCCCATGGCAGGGCATTTGGGTGTTAAGAAAACTCATGAAAGAATTCTGAGACATTTCTGGTGGCCCACTCTCAGAAAAGATGTTTCTGAATATTGCAAAACATGTCACATATGCCAAGTAGTAGGGAAGCCAAATCAGAAAATACCTCCTGCTCCATTGAAGCCAATTCCAGCCTTTGATGAACCATTTAGTAGGGTTATTATTGATTGTGTAGGCCCCCTACCAAAGACTAAGTCAGGTAATCAGTACCTTCTGACAATTATGTGCTTGGCGTCAACACGCTTTCCTGAAGCCATACCCTTGAGAAATATTAAAGCAGTGACTATAGTGAAAGCTTTAACTAAGTTCTTCACATTTGTGGGGCTCCCCAAGTCCATACAGTCAGACCAAGGATCAAACTTTACTTCTGGAGTATTTCAGCAGGTCATGTATCAATTAGGTATAGAACAGTATACCTCAAGTGCATACCATCCAGAATCACAAGGTGCACTAGAAAGGTTCCACCAAACATTGAAAAACATGATCAGGACATACTGTTTGGAATTTCAGAGGGACTGGGATGAGGGAGTACACTTGTTGTTGTTTGCTGCAAGGGAAGCTGTTCAGGAAACTTTAGGATTTAGTCCTTTTGAGTTAGTGTTTGGACACACAGTCTGGGCCCTTAAAGTTGTTGAAAGAAAAGTGGCTCAATGAGAAATCAGATATCAATTTATTGGATTATGTCTCCAATTTTAAGCATAGGCTTAACAGAGCAACTGATATTGCCAAAGAAAACTTGAAACAGGGTCAGGCCAAAATGAAACAATGGTATGATCAACATGCCAAAGAGAGAGTGTTCAAACCAGGTGACAAAGTTCTAGTACTGTTTCCAATTCCAGGACACCCATTACACGCCAGATATCATGGCCCATGTGAGGTAGAGTCAAAAGTGGGTGAAGTAGATTATATTATCAAGACTCCTGGTAGACGCAAGAGCAGGCAGTTATGCCACATAAATATGCTCAAAGAGTATGTTGAAAGAAGTGACAGTGGCATTCCAAAACCTGTGTGTACAGTAAACCATACTGATAATGTAGACAAACATGCCGATGTATACGAAATCGCCAATGTAGACAAGAGTAAAGATGACAATTCTGATGTCACATTTGACCAGGATAAAGAGCTGGAGCACAAAGAGTATAATGTAAAATTGAACAATTCTGATGTGCTCACTAATTTGGACTCAAAGTTAGGTCATCTTTCTCAAGATCAACAAAGTCAAATTGCAAATTTGATTCACAAATTTGACAATATATTTCCTGATACGCCAAGTAGAACAAATGATGCATTTCATGATGTAGAGTTTGGTGATACAAAACCAGTCAAGCAGCATCCTTACAGAGTCAATCCATTGAAAATGGAACATCTCAAAAATGAGATCAATTACATGCTAGACAATGATATCATAGAACCAAGTAGTAGTGAATGGAGTTCACCATGCATTCTTGTTCCCAAGCCTGATGGTTCATACCGATTGGTAGCAGACATGAGAGCTGCAAATGTTCATTCAAAGACAGACTCGTACCCAATTCCAAGAATTGATGATTGCATAGACAAAATTGGGAATGCAAAATTTGTTAGCAAATTTGATCTTTTGAAAGGGTACTGGCAGGTTCCACTCACAGACCGTGCCAAAGAGATTTCTGCTTTTTGTACACCATTTGGTCTTTACCAATACAAAGTTATGCCATTCGGGTTGAAAAATGCACCAGCAACATTTCAGAGAATGGTAAATCAAATTGTGGCAGGCATAGAGGGATGTGAAGCGTATGTAGATGATTTGATTGTTTACAGTCAAACTTGGGAACAACACATGGAACAACTCCATCAATTGTTTAAGACTAGCGGGTACCAGCGCTTCGCGCGGGCCCCCGCTAGATGAGTAAACGGGAGCGGTTAGTAAACGGGAGCGGTTAGTATAAACGATGGAAATGGTAATCATGGCAATTGGTATCGCTTTTAACATCTCAATTATTACGCGGTTAGTGATGTGGTAGGCTTATATTTGTTGCCTCTACTTTGCAAACGACTTCCTTGGCATAACTTCTTTTGCGTAATTTTTGTACCAAACACCCTTTTGACTTATTTTTTCTTTGTCTTTCCCTTTTTTCTTTCAGTTTCTCTCTCTATCTCTCTTTCCTGCGTACCATTTCTCTCTTTCTTTTTCTTGCTTGTTCACTTTCTTTCTCTCTCTTCTTTCTTTCTTTCTTTCTTTCTTTCTTTCTTTCTCTTTCCCTTTCTAGCTTTCCCGTTGTTTCTCTTTCTTTCTTTCTTTCTCTTTCTTTCTTTCTTTCTTTCTTTCTTTCTTTCTTTCTCTTTCTTTCTTTCTTTCTTTCTTTCTTTCTTTCTTTCTTTCTTTCTTCCCTCTTTCTTTCCCTCTTTCTTTCCCTCTTTCTTTCCCTCTTTCTTTCCGTCTTTCCTTCCCTCTTTCCTTCCTCCTTCCTTCCTTTTTTCCTTCCTTCCTTCCTTCTTCTTTCTTTACATAGGCATAAATCCCGAGGTGAGTAATAAATTCCTCAATATTTTGATAAGGGGCATGGTCTACTGAATCACCTCCATGTTGACGCCCCGGGTTGACGCATGTATGTGGGTTTCTTTCTTTCTTTCTTTTTCCCTCTTTCTTTCCCTCTTTCCTTCCCTCTTTCCTTCCCTCTTTCCTTCCTTCCTTCTTCTTTCTTTACATAGGCATAAATCCCGAGGTGAGTAATAAATTCCTCAATGTTTTGATAAGGGGCACGGTCTACTGAATCACCTCCATGTTGACGCATGTGAGTTTCTTTCTCTCTTTCGTTCGTTCTTTCTTTTATATTTGTTTCTGTTTCATCAAGTAGGCCTATAGCAACATTGGGTTTCAAGAAGGTTGAGTTAGGCCTACATAGGCGGTGGGGGTGGGGGATAACCCCCCCCCCCATATTTTGATAAGGTCAATGCATGTTCCATACAATCACCCCCAAGTTGACACATGTAAATAATGTATAATATATGTAGGTGTCTGACAAAATTAACCTCATTTTGGCCAAACTAAAAGTGCCAATTTTTGCGGTCTTCGTGCGAATTTGTTCCACTTTTGAATTCACCAGTAGGCCTAATTAGCTTGCCATAAATTATTCTGTCGCCACCAAGATGCTGGCTTCACGGTAGGCCTATTTCAAGAAATTGATTTAAACGGACCCCATCCCCCATGTCAAAAGAAATCTACGCCATTGTTAATGTTGCCAAAAGATGCGGATTCACTATTAATATGCCTACTTCAAGAAATGTTTTCATCTCTATCCCGGCCCCAATGTCAAAAAAAAGAAATCTCGCCATTGTTGAGATATTATAGCGGTTGCGGTTACCATGCTAATAATGCCCCACCCTCCCCATCGAAATTCATCACAACATGACAAACGAATAAACTCAAATTACTTTCCAATATATGCCTAGGCCTACCTTGTTATTATCTTGGAAAGTCGTCACAAAAGAAGTTTCCGAAAGTTATCATAAACTAATGCAGTTGATTTATATAGGGGTTGCGGTTACCATGCCGCATAATGTCCACTCTCCATCGAAAGTCACCACGAACAAATATCACTTTCAAAATATTATATCACTTGGACCATTTTTCGAAAATCATCTGTGTAGCGGTTACAGCATAGGCCTACCATTGCAAACGGTGATAAACTGGAAGTTTTGTTACCATATTAGCGCGTCGAGAAGTTGCCACGACCTGTGCGTAATCCGCGTATAGCAACGCAGCAACGGACCGTAAATAAGCGGGCCACCATTGGTTGATCTACCGAATAAATCCAAATAATTATTTGTATTTATTAATTTATCTATCTATCTATGCATTTACCATTCATCTGGAAATGCTAGAACTTATTTATTTATCTATTTATTAATTTATCTATAATCTCCGAGATGATACCGATGAATCGATCAGTTCCTCTTCAAAGTATCGATTATCGGCAAGTTCCTCTTTAATAGTATAGAAGCTGTCTGAAGTACAATTGACAGTCAATCTGGTAAAAAGTGAGTTTTGCCATGCCACAGTCACATACTTGGGATATGTTGTAGGTCAAGGTCAGGTGAAACCTATCAAAGCTAAAGTTGAAGCAATTGAGCAATACCCCACACCTGTAAACAAGAAGGCACTCATGAGATTTCTAGGAATGGTTGGCTATTATAGAAAGTTCTGTCCAAACTTTTCAGAGATAGCAAGTCCTTTGACTGATTTGTTGAAGAAAGATGCAAAATTCATTTGGTCAGAACAGTGTGAAAATGCTTTTCACAAAGTCAAATCAATACTCATGAGTTCACCAGTACTTACTGCACCTGATTTTCAGAAGCAGTTCAAGTTGACTGTTGATGCCAGTGACATAGGCTGTGGAGGTGTTGTGATGCAAGAGGGTGAAGATCAAATTGACCACCCTATATGTTACTTTTCAAGGAAATTCAACAAGCACCAGAGAAATTACTCCACAATTGAGAAGGAGTGTCTAGCATTGCTATTAGCATTGCTACATTTTGAATCATATATAATAAGAAAATGTAAACAATGATTCACAGTTGATAGTGTTGATCTGGGCTATGCTTACAGTCCAATTCCTTGAAAGAAAGGAAATTACAAACCAGAAATATTTTATGTAGTCAAAGTACTACTATTTACCAGTGTTGTCGGAGAAGATCTAGAATACGTCAAAGAACGATATTCTTCCAAGAAAGGAAATATGTTCTTCTGTCGACTTGCTGAAGTCTGGTATTTTGATTCAACGCAACTGTCAAAATAAGTGGGGACAACTGCATCGCAGTCCTGCTTCCTGAAGATATTGTGTGAAAGGTGGAAATAGCACCAAGTTTGGAGAAAGCAGCGCAAGGAGTTAAATTTGGAGAACTGCGCAAGGAGTTTAGCATAGGAGAACAGTATAAGGAGTTTAGCATAGGAGGACGGCGCAAGGAGTTTAGCATAGGAGAACGCAGGCAAGGAGTTTAGCATAGGAGGACGGCAGCAAGGAGTTTAGTATAGGAGAATTGCATAAGGAGTTGTAAACGTGTTTGGAGAACACCATTTTCGTGTAAGGATTTTATACATGAGGAGTTATCAATGCAAGTGTACAAAGGACTTACGCTGATTGTCGTGGGACAAGTGAATAGGGATATATTACATCAGTCGTCCAGAACATTACAAGAACTTTATGATCACCAAGAAGAAGAATGCTGGCTAAGTACAAAATAGATAAAGAGTGATTATATTTGATTAATGTATATGTGCATTTGTAGTCATTATATTGTACCAAACGAAACTTGCTTTCAATTAAAGACTTAGATTTTGTTAGCTTAAGCGAACAGTGTATTTGTGTTGTGCATTCGTGTGAGTTCGGGTAAAAGGTGATTTTGGCCTTGAGTCAAGTACGACTAAATAACAATATGTAAAACTCATTTTCGACCAGGGTCAACATGTGACTCATTCCCTTGATTATGTCACATATCATGACTTGTTGTAATTATTTGAGCAACTATATTACTAATACAGGTGGCTGTACAAACATGTAGGTATTGTTGTTAGACCAATCTATTGGAATGCTTTTGTGGAGGGTGTCTGCCTTTAATTGTGTCTCCTCCATCCAAAAAAACCCTCATTTAGTAACATATGTGATGGATCAAGCAAAATCAGACGGAAGTTGGATATATTGATTTTCAGATATAGCCAAACAAAGATAATAATTTCTTTTGTTGCATATTGTTTAATTTTGGAAACACTTCAACTGTTCATATCTTGGACCTAAATGTTCAATTTCAATGGGGTTTCTGCAAAATGTAGCTTTGCAAATGCTTTATACAATCATGTAAAAAACTGAAAATTGACCCGACTTGAGACTGATTTTGTTTGATCACACCACAAGCTTGTAGACCATGTGATGACCATGTGATGACCATGTGATGACCATGTGATGACCATGTGATGACCATGTGATGACCACTTGGTTGACCTACCATGAGCTGTAACTAAATCTGCTTCTTGTGTCAGTACTCTCCTGCCCCAGTTCACTGTTGTTGTCAATCCTGTGTTCAAGTAGAGTTTGCCTTCACTGGAATAATATGCTGTAAACACAAGAACATGGTGCAGGTATTAGGGTCAAGTTTATTTAACTTTCCTTTTAAACCTTTATACTTATTTTGAGAGAGCACATGTATCTTTCTAAAGACTAAAACAAAAATAACTCCCTTTTGGATTTGTTTCTATATTTCAATAAGCATTTCTTCGATTGAAATGTTTTTGAAATGCATCGTCAATAGATCCATAGCCTATTCATACCTATTGGTTCTAATCCTACATGTTCTGACGCATGAGTAATTACACATGAATGGAGAGATTGCAGATTTCAAAAGTCGCAAAAATGAGTATCCTTTTACAAGATATCCAAGGACTGGAAAGCCTACCTTGTTGTTACACTTCACAATGCACAGAGACTATATGGGCTTATTTTGCAGGATATCCAAGGACAGAGACGACTACCTTTTTGTTACACTCACAGTGTACAGTGACATTATCCGCCAACGTGGCGGAAACACTTATTATTAACTTTTGGCTACTTTTGAATTACTGAACACTTTCATTTAATATGTGCTCAGTCGAGCATGAAGTCAACTACAGGTATGAAATTGGCATCTTTGATGCTATGAGTCTGCTGATGATGCATGCCAAAAATATTTTCAATTGAAGATAAACTTTTTGAAATATAGAAACAAATCAAGTTATTTTAGTTTTACTCTTTGTATGTTACAACTTACTTGATGTGCAGATGCCACCCACTGCATTACTTCTTGGTGTGCCGATATAGGCCAGGCCCAGGACACCATTGGAGAAGTCTTGATATGTGAACAAATGTGCTAGACAATAGGCACTGTGGTCTTCTTTACTGTAAATCTGAAAATGGGGGACACAAAGAAAAGAAGTCAACATCAAATTTCCTCTAATTTCTTATAATATAAGATTATATGATTGAGCTCTCGCAATTTATGCCTAAACCCAAATGGAAACTGATAAGGAAAAATGTAACATTATTTTCCAAGCGGTCCTGTGTTATGAAATAAATTAAACCTGGTTATCTGAACTCAACTGACTGAAAGAAGTATCCCCTCTGCATGTCCCAACCCAGCTACAAATAGGCTCTATATCTCCCCCATTGTGAATCAGGATCATGTACTGCATTTTATTAATTTTGTGAACCTACTTGTGTCCTTTGGCTGAGTCGGTTTTGGATATTTTGGGTTTCATACAACTAGTCCAAATAACTCGTTTTGATATAACACTATTGTGATGATCGTTGTGCAGCTGTTAGCAACAGGGTTGCCAGATGATTTTTCTTCCACTTTCATCAATTAGGGGTTCATTTATATATTGTCATGACTAAACGGTTACATTTAGTAACGAACCCCGTTCATACATACCAGTATATTTTGTGATTCATATTTCATGAAAATGATAAAAAAAGATTACAAGTAACATTATTAACATGATTTTTCTTCATTTCCTTTACCCTGTGCACATCAAGGTCACTGGGAATTAACATTATTTATGCCCAGCTTTCGACCAATCATGCACGCTGTTATATAGCGAGTGAACAGGTCATCAAATATATGACCTAAGTAATATATATGATCACCTGTTGATCTAATTGTATACAAAATTCTACAATAAGATGTCAAAAGAGTCTTTCATACTGAAGAGGGTGGGTGTCACATTACAAAATAATTAGTTATTCACTTAAAATCCATTCAAAAAATAGTACACAGGTGATGGAGGATGGTGCTGGGAACTGGATGTTAATTACGTTCTCATGCATTCCAACAAATTACAAGGATTATTTGTAAATATTAGTGGCTTATACGGACAACAACACATGTAACTGATGTAAAGCACGCTTCTTGTATCTTCATCACCAGGGTTGCCAAAGTTACGATTTGGTAGCCCAATGTGTGACTTTTGAAGACTTATCCCACAACTTTTGAATAATTCCTCTCCCATAGAAACTAATGATTAAAAATAAATTTGATCACTTTACAAAATTGGTTCTTGTGACTTCCGCTAGTTTCCTGTCACATAGAGAAAAATTGGGCGACTTTTTGATCATTTGACCTGCAATTTGGGCTGAAAATTGTTGGCAACCCTGTCCATCACATTTAGAGAGACTGGTATGTCAGCACAAGGGGTAGAAGATGATTTTAGTAGGAAAGGGATCACATGAGGAAATAAACAGGACACACACCAGTAAATTTTTACTCGTATTTGGAACCACTGTTTTTTGTACCAAAAAGATGCAAGTGTGTAAGTGGTAACTAATTAAAGACTAATAAATGTGTATTACTTGTTGGGAGTGAAATTGTAAAAAATAATGCATATACATACTGAGATGTTGATGTGTCTCACGCACAAGCCACATGGCGTCCATTAGGCAAATCAATATCTCAGTACAAGTCCATTTATTGTACAATTTCTCAAGCAACAGGCAATACACATGCGCATAACCTATTTCATACTCGCAAAAAAATCCTATGATTTTTGCTATTTTCATTACAAAATTGTCACTCAACTGTTGGAAATGTGGTTAAATGTAAATGCATCAACCGGCAATAAAAATGGAAGTGTCCGAAAGCCACATGCATAGTACGCGGAGTGAACGTCTGTGCATTATACACAATTAATACACTCCTAGCATTTTTTCTAACAATTGCTCCGATTAGTTCTTAGTATCTAAGAGTGTATGAAAGCCAAATATTTCACAACAATTATATCCAACACTATAGTCTGCATACCTTTCTCGAGTCAGTAATTTCGATGATTTTTATTCTCAAAATATAAAAGTATACATTTTTTAAAGTAAATGATGCAAGGAATCCAACTAGCCTAACAGATTCCTGCGAACTTGTTTTGAGAAAAATTTGTTTTCACTTTACTGACTCAGGGAAGATATACGGACTATAGACACAAGTCCTAAGGATATCTAGTCCAAAAATATGCTTTGCTAGTCAAAAAAAACAAACGGTTGGGAGCGGTTAAGGTTAGGGTACTAGCAAACCTTTTGGATCAGTAAACTTTAGGACTAGCATACTTTATATAATTGAAAATGTTTACTCACATCCAATAAATCATTGACTTTCCATGGATGCTTCCCTGCCTTGTTATAGTGATTCTCATCGTTAGTAGGTTCTTGAAACACATCAATCTATTGTTTCACATACAGACAGACAGACAGACAGACACAGGGATAAGAGAAGAAACATGCGAGATTGCGAGGTAATAGTAGTGGGACATGCAAGTTGTTAATTAATCATGCTGAAATTATAAGCGTTAAAAGTTATCACATGTATACATTGTTAATCAGTGTGACACAATATGATCCATTCAAACCAAGATTAAAGTCATAATGTACGATCTTTTTTCAGAATTTACCTTCATTTTTTTCAAAACCGATTTTTTGGCATATTTGTAATACTTACACATGTTCTAACTTAAATCTATGAGCAAACTGTCAAATTCGTCCTATTTGTAGTAAAAGCGGGACGATTTTCTGTTGGTCCGACATAAAGTCATAATTTTTTAGATTATGACTTTATGTCGGCCACGATCAAAACCGTAGTCTCAGTACAAAACTAGCTTGAGTTACGCTCCCTCCACATGTGGAGGAGCGTAACTCAAACTGGCGTGGGAGACTAACTCTGAGGCCGCACTTTTCGCTGTCCTAATCCAAATAGTGCGAGATGTTTCGAGGGATAGAGGTGAAGTTTATGAGGCTGGTTGTTTTGTGCAAGTTTCCAATGTTTTTTGCTTCCAAATGTATTGGGAACTTTCATAATGATTGCATATTATCATTTTAGAAGAAAAAAAGAAAAATCTAAATTTTTTAAAAGATCGTACATTAAGGCTTTAATGCTAGGGAGCAAAAACGAAATTTGGAGATCAAATTAAGGAACAACCCTTGTTGTTTACAACAACATGTGTTTACTTTGTATTAAATTACTCTTAAATTAAATTATAACAATGTGTGTTGTGAAGAAATTTGTAACAATGTGTGTTGCGAAGAAAACTGACCTGAACTGAATGTTTGGTATGCTTTTAAAGCATTTAAATTAGGGACATCAAATCTGGAATCTCTCAGAAAGGTATTGTGTCAACTTTATGCTCATTTTGTGAGAGTGAGTCACATATTTTCAGCCCATTATAAATGAATCTCTGGTATCTAGCTTAATACGATACAGGAGGAATGTGCTAATTAATGCCTTGAAATTCTCTGAAGAATTTACAGGACATCTCTATGTTGCTTACAGGATTGTGGAATATCCTAATATTTGATGCCCTCAAACATCGACAGGCATGCTGGAACATGCAAGTCTACTTAAAGCCATAATGTAAGATTTCCCTCAAAATTTAATTTGGTTATTCTTCACCCCAAAATGCTATAATAATAAAAATAGTATAATTAAAGACAGAGATAAAAACAATTTATCACGTCTGATGTCACTGTCAATTACTATCCTTGGTTGGTTTACACAGGTTAATCAGCGCGTAAAAGGAAGACCGGTCTATCTGATGCTGATCGGAAAAAAGGAATAGCAGCAAATGGCGAAAAATTATGTACTTTTACAAGGCAAAAAGCAGCTTTTCTAGGCATTGTTGACATGGTGCCTTCACCAAAGAAAGTTTCCTACTATAAAGACCTAACTTTTGAGATGGTTTGCATGTCAAAAGGTGCAAAATTAACAATAAGGCGCCCGGTTATAAATCCGCGTTCAGCAAGTCATCATCACGACACTTGTAAACAAACCGTGCTCGAATTTGATTGACAGATGACGTCAGACGCGATAAATTCTCTTTATCTCTGTCTTTAATTATAATAACTGCCAGGAAGGATTTCTGTTCATTTTAAGCCGGGTAAATTAAAGAAACCCCACTGGCTATTTTGGGGGGACTAAATTGCTTTATTGACCTACAAACACAACAAATTTGGCTGATTCCATTTGTAAGTCGGGACCTATGTAAACATTAATTATGCCAAAAAATCAGGTTTGAAAAAATTAACCAATTTCATATTATAAGATCGTACATTATGGCTTTAATGCTATGTCATTTCATCCCTTGAATATTTTTGCTGTCAAATTCAAACTATTGCTAACTTTGGTGTGAATGGATCAAATAATGCCCTTCTATTCTATAGTGCATTTATACCATGCAGACATTTCTCAGTCTACGTTATACCTCCAATAACTGTTGTACATCCCATGAAGAAGACATAGCATTATAATGCTTCATAGAACTGGGATAGCCTTCCTCATGTACTGTCACCTAAGTAGTAGAATAAGCGATCAATAAGCAATATAATTGATAATTCAAAATGCATTGTGGGTATTAAGCATCCCATGTGGCCGACATAATATTTCAGAACTGGAATAGTCTTCCTCATCTAAAAGTAGTAAAAAAAAGTGATTAATAAAGCAATTATTATGATTGGTAATGTTATAGGCTAAATCCCATGTAGCCTTCTTCCCAATCTCCAAAATACCTTTTTGATTTCAAATCCAAACCCCATGTAGCCTTCTTCCCAGTCTGTTACATACCATACCTCTTTGATTTCAAATCCAAACTCCATGTAGCCTTCTTCCCAGTCTGTTACCTACCTCTTTGATTTCAAATCCAAATCCCATGTAGCCTTCTTCCCAGTCTGTTACCTACCTCTTTGATTTCAAATCCAAACCCCATGTAGCCTTCTTCCCAGTCTGTTACCTACCTCTTTGATTTCAAGTCCAAATCCCATGTAGCCTTCTTCCCAATCTCCTAAATACCTCTTTGATTTCAAATCCAAACCTCATGTAGCCTTCTTCCCAGTCTGCCACATACCATACCTCTTTGATTTAAAATCCACTCCATGTAGCCTTCTTCCCAGTCTGTTAAATACCTCTTTGATTTAAAATCCAAACCCCATGTAGCCTTCTTCCCAGTCTGTTTACCTACCTCTTTGATTTCAAATATAAACCCCATGTAGCCTTCTTCCCAGTCTGTTACCTAACTCTTTGATTTCATATCCAAACCCCATGTAGCCTTTTTCCCAGTGTGTCACATACCTCTTTGATTTCAAATCCAAACCCCATGTAGCCTTCTTCCCAGTCTGTTACATACCTCTTTGATTTTAAATCCAAACCCCATGTAGCCTTCTACCCAGTCTGCTACATACCTCTGTGATTTCAAATCCAAACCCCATGTAGCCTTCTTTCCAGTCTGTTACATACCTCTTTGATTTCAAATCCAAACCCCATGTAGCCTTCTTTCCAGCCTGTTACATACCTCTTTGATTTCAAATCCAAACCCTATGTAGACTTCTACCCAGTCTGTTACATACCTCTTTGATTTCAAATCCAAACCCCATGTAGCCTTCTTTCCAGCCTGTTACATACCTCTTTGATTTCAAATCCAAACCCTATGTAGACTTCTACCCAGTCTGTTACATACCTCTTTGATTTCAAATCCAAACCCCATGTAGCTTTCTTCCCAGTCTGTTACATACCTCTTTGATTTCAAATCCAAACCCAATGTAGCCTTCTTCCCATTCTT
This sequence comes from Amphiura filiformis, assembly GCF_039555335.1. NCBI lineage: Eukaryota > Metazoa > Echinodermata > Ophiuroidea > Amphilepidida > Amphiuridae > Amphiura > Amphiura filiformis. Next base: position 34,102,914 of record NC_092637.1, read on the forward strand.
TTACATACCTCTTTGATTTCAAATCCAAACCCCATGTAGCCTTCTTCCCATTCTGTTTCTCTGTAGATTGAGTCTACTCGGTCTATTAAGGTAATCTGCAACAAAACAGAAATAATCAACTGATGTGTTTTTATGTGATCATCATGACTTCACATCAAGGGCTTAGAGCTAGAACTAGCTATGTCCAAAAATTTGTTTTCTCAATTACATGTTACTCATTTCGATAACAAAATAACGGGAAAGCAAGAAAGGGAAAGAAAGGGAGAGAAACTGAAAGAAAAAAGGGAACGACAAAGGAAAAATAAGTAATACAAAGGGTGTTTGGTACAAAAATTACGCAAAAGCATTTATGCTAAGGAAATCGTTTGCAAAGTAGAGGCAACAAATGGTACCACATCACTAACCGCGTAATAATTGAGCTGTTAAAAGCGATACCAATTGCCATGATTATCATTTCCATCGTTTATACTAACCGCTCCCATTTACTAACCGCTCCCGTTTACTCACCTAGCGAGGACCCGCTAGTTTCAATAACAAATGGACGGTTAATTCAGTCCTCCATAAGAAAATGTAAGTGACTTTGTGGTATGGTCACTTGCGTCCAACTAACTATTCATATACCCCAAAGTTACTTGCATTTATTATGGAGGGCATAATTAACCGTACATTTGTTGCCGAAATGAGTAACATGTAATTGAGAAAACAAATGGACATAGCTAGTTCTGGCTCTAAGCCCTCGACATTTTGTGGTGTATCTTCACTCCGATGAGTGACCTCAATGTGCATTGGGTTATTCCATGTGAAATCCACACTACCCCTTGGAAGGTTTTGGAAATATCTTCCAAAAGGGGAGTACCATATTTTCCTCGAATAAACGCGCCGGGCGTTGCATTATCAAACACGGGGGCGTTTATTAGAGGTAATTCCCGTTAAAATCATAAGGTAAGCTTAAAAGTCACGCTAAAATGACGAACTATGAACTAGAAACACTGACTTTTGGTTCACTTCCGGGTTTCCGATGCAGATTTTCCCCAATTATTGCTGCTATTATCGACCATGTGAGCAACTTGGTAAGCTTACTACACAAGATAGCATGGACATTTATGAAAAATCTTGGTTGAAAAAAGTGGTGGGGCGTTTATTTGAGGGGGCGACTATTTGAGGAAATACGGTATGTTTTTCAAATGTAAATGGTCAGGGCTAATCATTTTGAAACCCATACTCCCTCTGTATAATAGCGTTACCTATATCTTCCCCAACTGGAGTGAGTATTTCAAATGGAAGTTATCTGATTGTCTATTCTATTTTAAACTCATATTCCCTCTGTGGAAGACTTTAGCTAAATCTTCTACAGGGGTAGTGGGGATTTTAAATGGAATAGCCCATTTTTTAATGGGTGCAGCTTCAAATTGCAAGTGTTCTCACAAGTGTTTCTGCACTAGCGTTACTGCATTTAAGCTGCACTGTGGAGTAATGGTTTTGCTTTTGCCCGGATGGACAGCCAAACAACCAGGCAACCATCTGGACGATAACATATAAACCCCATACAGCATATGTGTGGGGCCAACAAATCTGATCTAAACAAAATCACAACCCTGGAGAAAATAGTCACACCAGGCAGCTTACCAAATAATTAATAGTCTGGGGCATGCTCTCCTGGCCCATGTTTTGGTAGAACCGATAATCGGCTGTAAGTAGCAGTGGACATGTGTTCAGACGTGGTGGCGCTCTTTTCCTTCTTGCGTGACTTGTATCTGGAATTGTAAAAAGGAAGCTTATTTGAATTATTCTTCAACCTTCATGGGTACCATATATACCATATAGGCCTGATTCAACCCAATTAGTGTTCCGAAAGCTGTAACCCCCTGAGCACTACCTGCTGATCTAACATTGTCTCTGATTGGTCAATTACATGATATCTTCACTTTAATCACCAATCAGAATGGAGCTTTACAAATAATTCACCCCAATTTATTTTTGCTTATTTTAACAATGTTACTGATTGGTCCAATTGATAATGAAAACTTCTTTTTGACCAATCGGCAGGTAGTTCTCATGGGGTTAAGAAAGTAATCTTGTAGCTGCTGTTTGTTTTTATTTAGCCTGAACACAAATCTGCATGAAAGGCACAATGAAGCGTGGGTATGTCTCGTGTAAGAGATTGATGTTAACGTCAATTTGTCTAAATCTAAAGTGCTGAATGAAACATTGATGAAAATTTGCATTTTCTTTCCATTACTGTCATGTTGTGAAGTGTCAAATAGCGGAGGTTAGGAAAATATTTTACCTGATGACCATGTTGGCTAAATAAGCTGTATTTTCACTCAAAAGGGTACCGTAATTCATGACATTTCCTGTCCGCTAATTTGACCCTTACTGAATAAATACAGCTCACTGCACCTGGGTGTCCAAACTTTTCCGATCTTGATTTGAAATGGTCTATTATTAACAGCACCCGTAAATACAGGTTGCTCCAAATGAACATGGAATAAATGATAAAATCAGAAGAGTAATACCACTTACATGTTAATTTTCTTGGTGGGTTTTCTAGCTGCTCGTCTGTCTTTTCATAAGCCACTCCTTTAGGAAGATAATGATCATAGGGACAATAGCTGGAACTAGATAAAGGAATGAAATCATCATTTATTAATTACTTTCAAGGATTTATTACTGCCATTATATTTAAAATCGTTGGTCGCAACACATAGTGGCATATAGTGATTTTTCCAAATTTTCTGTTTCACATAGTGACGTAAAGGTTTAGAGCTGGCAATATCCTATAATAATGTAGTCATTCTTTTTTAATTATTAAAGATGCAGTTTAATAGTTTGAACCTTAAATGGAATTGGGGCACTGAGCAGGGGTGCAAATTGTGATTTCTTCCTCAGGAGCAAGGTTTTTAGGCTCAAGATTTCCTCAATCATAACATGCATAAAATAGCTTTATTCTGCACTTCAAAAGATGAGAATGTTAACATAGCGTGTATTTATAGAGCGACTGTATGTTAGGTATTGTTAGGTCTTCGATCTTCCAAAAAAGATTTTACGACAAAAATTGGTATTTTACACTAGTTTGGGGTCAATTTTGGTAGGACAGAGGCTCCTTTCCCCTTTTATTTTCCATTACCCCCCATTCCTCTTTCATTTTTTGTCAGAGGAGCACAACTTGTTTAGTGCTTTATGGTTCTTCTTTTTAAATTTCCTCAATATTTTCCAGTTTGTCCTCTTCTCAGTGGCATTAGTATTGATATACTGAATTCCTTTATGACTTTTGTTCCCATAAAATCCTTATTGCTGCCTCTCTATAAATTTCCTCATATATGATTGCCACCTCTCTAAATTTCCTCAGATATGAGCCCTGTTTCCACCTGTCTTCGCCTAACTTCCTTTTTTTCCTGTTAAATTACATTGAATACCTCCTATGGTGATGAATTGTAAATTTCCCCATATCCCATTTCCATTATCTAACACCAACACCTTCCTATTTTTTGCTCTTATTTCTTGAACAATAATGTGAATTCCTCCACATTTTGCACAACCAGTGTCTTTAAATATTTCCTCTCTTCCATTCAGTAGCTCCACTTCCTCACAGCCCTCCCCTATCATCTTGTACCTCACTCTTCTACATTTTCTTTCCTTCTCTCTCCCTCATTTTTCCTCTCTCTCTTTTTTCTTCCCATGGCATTATTTCCTCAATTTTGACTCTTATTTCCTAGGAGCGGTGCTCTCCGCTCCCGCACAATTTGCATCCCTGGCACTGAGAGCCAACAGTGGAGGAGTATTGACTCCGTTATTAGTAACACATATGTGATGCGATCAAGCAAAATCAGTCGGAACTCGGCAATAATAATTTTTTAGTTTCCTATAGAATAGTAAAAAACATTTACGGAGCTGGATTTTGCAGAAAACCCCATTGAAATTGAACAATTAGTTCCAAAGATATGAACAAATAAAGAGTTTCCAAAACAAGAGAAAACAAAAGGAAAAAAATCCTTTATTTGGCTATATTTCAAAATCAATATTTCCGAGTTCCGACTGATTTGGCTTGATCGCATCACATATATCCTTCAAAAACGTTTTTCTCTGAAACAATTTGTCCATCACAATGATCACATACGCCACTATGTGTAGGTATACAAAATAGTATTTAGTTATTAAAATTAAATAACTGACTAAGAATGAGAATAAACAAAATGAATTTTTGATTTTACTATCCTCTACCTTTGATAAACGATATAGAGGTCCAATATATTTTATCGTAGTAGATATCAGCTGAAACGACATCCACTTCTCAAAATATTGGACCTGCCTGTAGACTATCCTATGATACAGGATAATACAAACAAATATTCATATTGTTTATTCTCTAATTAATTTTCTTCAAGGAAATACCTACGTAGCATTACGTTTGACATCTGAGCTCCTGTAGGCTATCATACTGTTATTTTTATCACCTTTTAAATGTCTCCACGATGGCTGGAAAAATTAAACAAGACTTCAATTAATGACATCTGCATCGCTTCTAATATATGTTCCAGCTATGGTGACACCTCGCGAGACAAATTCCATTCACTGTCAGAGGAGGTTTGTGTGTTTGAATGCAATGGACCAAATAAATCTGTAATCAATACAGCCTTGATTTATTAAGAATTGAACAGGGCAACTGTCTCATCAAATCACTCTAATACCTCTTGAAAAGTGACAGAGGTGTCATCAAAGCTGCAACAGACAGTAAATTGTCCCTTGTATTTTTCCTACTAATATATCTATAGCTATATTATCGGAGACTGAATTAAAAAACACTAGTTTGACGTCACCTATCAATCAAACTGAGAAATGATTTCTTTAAGAATTGTTGCGATGTTTGAAATTTCTAATTAGAGGTTAATAAGTGCGCATCAGTTATTTAGAGGGCATGTATTGTGAAAAATCTAAACATTTGCCTTTAACCGAGGAATATATTCCAAGGTCCAAAGCAAAATGTTTAGATTGTTCACAATATCGCCCGACATATTACAGATGCAAAGTTTTTAACCTCATTCATAACCATCACTTTGATCTCTTCACTGTACAAAATAACACAACATTTTGCTCAAAAGTTAGATGATTTTTACAATTTCCCTTTCCTAAAATCAATCAGGCTAAAACAGGATGACCAATAACAAAAGTGCGTATCACAATCTGTAGCGCGCAATCCAAATATGGCAGCCAGCGCGAGCAGTTTGGTCGACGCACAAAACGGTGCACGCAGAGGTTACTAATATTTACTTTCAAACAATTACGCATTTTGCGGTCAATTGTGAGATATTAATGACCTCGATTTGCATTTGCGTTTTTACAAATAATAAAATATGATTGGTTATGAATGGTCAATTTTTCACCTTCAAATATGCAAACTGAGGGGTCATACAAGAGGAAGGTGTTTGTCCATATGTGACCAGCTCCAACAAAACCTTGAACAAGTCGCCAGATGGTCAAGGTATGGTCATTTGATTCATGGTCAATTTCATGGTATTTGACTGTGGGACTAAGTTGACTTTTCAATCCTTGAAAGTACTGATTAAAAAGAGGTTTATTTAATCAATAAATAACAGTTGAACTATGATAATCCCTATTCAATCCTGTGTAAAGCAGGAAACTAATTGGCCCATTACTCAGAATAGAAATTTGGCAAAAATATCAAGGTATCATTTATAGAATTATCCATATCTTGAAAAAGATATGGATAATTTTATAAATTATCCATATCTTGAAAAGATGCTATTTATATAATTTTGGTATCATTTTAAAGTTTATTATCTATTGCTTACTTTTTTATTCAAAATGTGCCTTGTTCCCGGTTTTGTCAGAGCGGGTCACATATATGCCCATGCTATCTTACCTCTATATTATATTCATCTTCTCTTGTATATATTTTAGCAGTCAATGTATCACCATCATAATGAGCTTTTATTAATGTTTCATCAGGATCATCTGTTGGGGGAAAAAAGGAAATTTATACAGTACAAAATTGCCTATTCTTAGCAGGCCTACATTAAGAATACAACACCCTTTTAGTGCCAGAGAAGGGCATGGGGGACCTACCCGCCCCCCTGAGAAGTTTTTCCCCCATTGGGATGCTGGCCACCCTCATATTTAAGATTTTTAGGCCTTTGTTGTACTTTTTAGGTCATTTTTACTACAATAAAAAAAATGACCAGCCAATATTTCTAGTATATACAACAGCATCAGATGACCAGTGCTAGTTAATGCAAGTTAAACATGGGAGCGACACTAATTCACAGTCAACTTTAGCTTTATACAATCATTTGTAGACCTACCTTGTAAAAACCCTGTGTAAAATGATTCGGGATCAACAGCCTGTTCTTGTTTTTTCCCGCTATGTTTAATAGAATACGCTTTAAAATCGGGTGAAAGTAGGCCTTCTCTTGGCGTGAGCTCCATGTCAAATTGCCTGCAAAGGAAACAAAAAGTTTAAAAATAGACTTCAATAGTATTCATATTGTTATACTTGATTCATTTTACCTTGACAGTCGCGGGGGGTCCTTTCGAACGTTCCAATGAGTCAAATAGGGCCCAAACGTACGCTAGAGTGAACACGATTTAATGCGATTGATTTTCTTAAAATACAGCCAATTCAGAGAGAAAAGGGCCTACTATAGACAATTTCTTTTTGTTGGCCGGCAGCTGAGCTACATCTTTTCAGTAATTATAGATACTTCATAATGTGTTCCCATGTTGAAAGTTGACAAGCTATTTCTACTTGCTTTAAAGAGAGCACAATTGAATGAAGACGATTTATTTGTGCTAGGATTTCATTTAATATAACTATTTTTTATTTTAATAATACCCCATACCTAACCAAGTACATACATTTAAGACAATATTGTAAAGGCCATAAATATACGCACTCATGCATAGGGAGACAAACATAATAAAGTTAATCTGTTCTTTTCATTCTCGATCATTATCCTTTGGCTTTGGAACATTTCACATGCATGCTGTTTGCCTCAATGCCTTCTCGGCAATCTTGGGCCATATGCCTATATATAGTAATTTAAATCGTGAAACCATAGAACGATCTGTTGGTCAGCATAGATATTGAATAAAATTGAATCCCATCACATCAATTCAAAGCTACACCCTTTTTTGAAATACTGGTTACCAGCGACCTAAAATGAATTGATAATAGTTTTAACAAGTGTACACACCATTTTTGTTTGGCCATAGTCATTTTTAAATATGCCACTGGTATTAAAATACCAGCATATCGTGGTCGATCCTACCCCGGGGACTATAAGAAAACATAATTTTTGCCGCCCCCTCCAGCAACTGCCTGAAAAGGTTGACCATATTTTTCCCAGCCAGGACGGCTCTAGAATCTAAAAGGGGTGTGTGTGTGTGTGGGGGGGGGGGGGGAAGGAGCTAAAATTTTTTCTCAACAATTTTTTAATTACATAATTAGAGGTGTTACACTCCCCCAATTGTCCACACTGCCTACAGCTATGGCCCTGTTGGCGACCAAATAGTTTTTTTCAATAATTTTCCGCCCTTTTTCCATTATTAATTCTTCTTACCTCCCCTTCTGTCCCACCTTTTTTTCTTAAATAATTCTTCTTGCCGCCCCTTCATCTTCTGTCGCCCCTCCTGTGCATGTATACAGGGTGTCCCAATATATGCAAGCCCAGTAACATGCTCAATTCTAAAGAACCACTTTATCTCATGTGATGGTCGGTTTCAAGGTAACCATAATAAAATGTTTTCTTTAATTTGAGATATTAGCGATGGCAAATGATGCAAAAATAATACTAAAACCAATAACAGATTCAAAATTTGCACCTCTATTGGTGCATGACACCAATGACAATAACCTTAAATTCAACATGTTCAATCTGGGGGGCACTCACATGTAAAGGTGGTACGGGTATGTGCAGCGGTCAAGGGTCCTTTTTTCAGGCTCTCCGGCAGTTTCTTAAGACCCACATTTGGATTTGCTCCAGTTCATTGAGCCTCAAATTTTGACAATAGTTCTTTAAGCTCAAATTTGGAATTTTTTAGCTCCACAGCCTATAATTTGGCCCTAATTTCAGTTCATCAAGCCCCTATTTTGACCGAAAATCAGTTCTTAGTTTCTAAAGTTTGCTGTTCCACGCCGCACACACCTACCAAAATTTAAGTTGAGTGCCTCCCGGATTCAATCATGGTGAGCATGGCGAGTGCCACAGACAATGGGGCTTGCTACTTTATGTTGACCATTGCTTACTTTAGTTGCTAAATTGGCTAAATAATTTGTTTGTTTATTAACTATAAATACATTTTACCTGTTTACCTGTCGTCTCGGGCACTCTTTTGGAAGGCTACGAAGCCTTATAACGCCCATCCAATTTCATCATTACTTGACTACAATAGAGAGAGAAATTAATGTGTACTGCAAGTAATTTGTTCCAGGGTGGTGCTACCCCTGTATTCATACTTGTCAATATGGTTCTCTAGGAATGTGTCAATGCCGTTTTTAAAGCAGTTGGTAGACTTAGCATGCACTACGGTTGCTGGCAATCTATTCCAAGCATTTACGACCCTTAGGGTGAAACAATTTCTTCTAAGTGTGTCCTTGCTTTTTATTTGCTTTTTATTTATTTTTACTTTTATCAAAAGACAAAAATGACCTGTAGGCTATAAAGCGTACACAGTCCCACACATTTGTCTTTGCCTTTATATGATTATAAATATAATCCAATTTTAATATGGTTATCCTTGTCCAATTAGGTGTTGTCAAATTAGGTGTGCATTGGGACATGGGTAAACATTACAAATATACCACAAAACCAGCTTAAAATTGATCAAACTCAATTTAAAAGATCATGGCTTTAATAATACACCTACATGTACCTACAACTATGGTATAGGTTTCAATAGCCTAGATACATGACATGCACAATTTCAAAGTTGTGTTTCCTAATTGGTATTAATTATTACAACTTCAGATTGGTGTGAGGATATATTAATTAATAACATGTATCCTCTAAAGCCTCTGCCGCCCACTAATTTTAAAATGAACCTAATACCTCAGTTAATTATAGACACTTCCTTAATCATTCCAATAACATGAGACATGTTAATTTTGATTATAATGAAGCCTACAGTACGTGATGTGATTAAGACAAATCAACAGGAAGCCAGAAATATCGATTTTGAGATATAGCGAAACAAAAGAAATAATTTCTTTTGTTTCCTGTTGTTTTGGAAACACATCAACTGCTCATATCTCTAGAACGAATCGTCCAATTTCAATGTAGTTTTCTGCAAAATGTAGCTTTGCAAATGCTTTAAACATCCAAGTAGAAAAATGAAAATAGAATATGTCTGACTTCAGACTGATTTTGCTTGATCATACCACATTGACTGGATACTAAATCAACATTGGGTTACTTATTCCAGTTGAAATCAATACATCCCTTATGGAAGACATGCCCTTAATCTTCCATGTAGGGAGTGCACAAATTTCAAATGGGGAATGGGTGACTCCATTTGAAACCTATATACTCCTGGTATGAAGGATTTTAAAGGTCATGTGATAGGAGTGTATGGATTTCGACTGGAATAGCCCAATTAAAATGTTATGCCGTGAAAAAAAAATTCATGTGCGTGTTAAAAATGTGTAAGCAATCTCCTAACTATTTCTGATGAGAGGATACTTTATTACTCAAAGTAAAGTTATTTGTGTACACTTAAAATACACTTTTGTTGATAGAAAACATACTTGTATTACATGCTACAACATATGTGATGCGATCAAGCAAAATCAGTCGGAACTCGGAAATATCGATTTTGAGATATAGCCAAACAAAGGAAATAGTTCCTTTTGTTTTCTGTTGTTTTGGAAACTCTTTAATTGCTCATATCTTTGGAACTGGTTGTTCAATTTTAATGGGGTTTTCTGGAAATCCAGCTTTGTAAATGCTTTTTACTAACCTATAAGAAACTGAATATTTCTGAGTTCCGACTGATTTTGTTTGATTGCATCACATATATACATGTTTAAATTTACTCAAATGCTTCATAGTTTCATAGTACGGTAATGCAATGCATGATGTAGACTCCCTGAAGTGCCCCCTCCCTCCCTCCCTCACCCATCCCTCCTATACTAACCTGCCTAACATAGCCACCTTGATATGTCTGGTATGTTTACAGCCTTCGTCTGCATTCCTCCTCACCACATGATGTTTTAATTCACTCACATGTAGAGTCTCATAGTAATGCAATGCATGATGTTGACTCCCCGAAGTGCCTCCTCCCTCCCTCCCTCACTCATCCATCCACTCACTCACCCCTCCTACTAACCTGCCTAACATGGCCACCTTGATATGTCTGGTATGTTTGCCCCCTTCGTCTGCATTTCTCCTCACCACATGATGTTTTAATTCACTCACATGTAGAGTCTCATAGTAATGCAATGCATGATGTAGACTCCCTGAAGGATAACAGAATAACAAACGAGAAAATTAGTGTGAAGAGTTGTTTAAAATAATTAACTCATGTCCCATGCAAAAAGTGCAAATTAGTATCATTTATTAAACATTTAATAATAAGGATGCTTTTTACTGAATTTTAACACATTTTTCACCAAAACATCAATAATGTCTCAGAGTTCACCTTTGACAATTAACATTGCCAGCGTTCGAGTTTCCTGGTGTCGCATCGCAAAATGCGCCACACTTTTGAATACTTGCGAATCAATTCTACAAATTTATGTATCACATAAAATGTGATGCAAAATACCGTATTTCGTCAAATAGTTGCCCCCCTCAAATAAACGCCCCCCACCACTTTTTTCAACCAAGGTGTTTCAAAAATGCCGATATTTTCATGCTGTCTTGTGTAGTAAGCTTACCAAGTTGCTCACACGCGACAATAATTGGCGAAAATCTGGACCAGAAACCTGGAAGTGAACCAGAAGTCAGTGTTTCTAGTTCATAGTTTGTCATTTTAGCGTGAGTTTTAAGTTTAGCTAATGATTTTAACGGGAATTATCGTTCTAAAATTGACCTTGAAGAAACGCCCCCCCATTGGGAAAATGTAGCACCCGGGGCGTTTATTTGACTAAATCACGGTATTCACCGTTTTTATTGCACTGATGCGGCGCCTAGCAGCTACATATGTACAGCTAGCTGTATGTTATGTATACGGTATTATATAACACCTAAGTAGATCCTTGTCATTTGATTGGTTGATTGTTGGTCACATGTCATTCAATAAATAAACTATTTTACGGCCTACGTCACTACCGTGGAATTTGGTTATACGCCGTGCATTTTCGCTATATGCACCGTGCATTTTCGTTATATTCCGTGCGTTCTATTGCACGGCTAGATTACATGGTGTGTTTTTTCAGTCCGATCGGCTGAACAGTATGCATAGCATAGGCCCTACCGTGTTACGGGATATTTAAAACAACAAACTTAATTTATGGCCCTTTGCGGCAATTCTGGATGAATATTTTGAAGAAATATAATCCACATCTACAAGGAAAGCCGCGAATAGCCATATTCCGATTTTTTTCTTCTTTGGGGAAAGAAAAAGTAGAAAACAAGAAAAGTGAAAAGGTAAGCTTACAATACGCATTGGATAGGCCCGGTGGCTAGGTAAGCTTAAATTCTATTTTACTGCGTAGCAAACGCCTGGTAAAAATAATAATAGACCCTTAAAATAATACTTTTTGAATGGCTTATTTTTGGGTGATACAAGAATGTATTGCTAAAAAAAGCCATATTTGTCTACGATTCGTACAATATTTTAACTCCTCCAAAGCCATTACAATCAACAAATCAAATAACAAATATCTATTTAGATGTTATATAAAACAAATAATGAATGTTTTTCATTAGGTGCAATGGAAAGAATATTTTCATTAGTTGAAAAATGGAATGTTCCATTCAAATGGAATGTTCCATTTTCAACTCATGAAAATATTCTTACCATTGCACTCATAAACATTCATTATTTGTATACTATATTGATTAATATTCTGTGATAAATAATTCAATTTTAATGACATCAGATATGAAATGCTGTAAATCGAGCTTGAAATGTCACGATAATTACAATAAATATACCTTTGTATACTTTTTTGTATGCCATTTTGAATTACGAAATAAAGGGTACCGTAATGCATTATCCTTTACACATAAATAATGTGTCCGAGGCAGTAAAAAGTTAAATAATGGGTGAGGCACAGCCTCAACCCATTATTTAAACATTTTTACTGCCGAGGACACATTATTTTGCGTGTAAAGGATAATGCTGCACCCTTTATTTCTATTCTATTATGTATTACCACAAAATAGTGCGATTTATAGAGAAAATATCACATTTTTTTCCCAAATATTTCAAGTTGTTTACCTCAAGGTGGAGCGCCTACGCGTAGCCAAAGCGTAAGTGATAGCGAGTATTGCAGAACGCGTACCAAAGCGTAATGCTTTGCGTAGAATGCGTAACGACGCTAATATACTGCATCACGCTTTGCTGTGCGCTGTGATGCGAGAAGAACATAAAGTTCGTTGCCCTGGCCACTTTATTGCTAATTAATTGTCTTTCATGTGACTCGTTTCAACATATCACAGTGCGCGATTTTGAATAATGAGTCGTGGGGGTAATAGAATTCATAATAATAGGTAAATTAAAATCTAAAATCTCTTCATGTTTGGGGTATTACGTTGCTCCATGGCCATTTCTTACATTTTATTTTATTTTTTATAAAATTGGGCCCACCTTCTGACTGCACTAGATCCGCCACTGGACCGGCATACTAAATCAGTTCTATGCAAATAAGTGCACTACCATACAAGTGTACATACCATTATTAACATCACAAGTATATATTCAGCAAAGAAACAATTTGTTACCTCTCAATTGGCTTTGTGATCTCAATAAATTTTGAGAATCTTGTCGTATTGGGCGATATGAAATTGGCCGACAAATCCGATGCTGGATCGGGCGACATATCACTAAATAAAGCAACATTGCCAACATGTAATTGAGTGCTTGTCCCAAAGCAAAGAAAATTGGAATTTTACTACCAGTATGTAGGAGACTATCATTGTGACGCCCACGTTGGAACCCAGTTGGAACCATTGGAGTACGGAAGTAATATTCATTAACGGGACTGAAGCAATGTGGTCATATCTACAAACATGTACATACATACATGTATAGATCTAAGTAGGAGAGAAAAGGTTAAATTGCACGTAATTGAGTAGGCCCATGCCTATAAAAAAACGCACAGTTGGGCCGATCAGAAGTAGGTCATAACCCGGGGGCACTTCAATTTAAAATGGATATAGTAGGGCTGGCATTTTGGCACTAAGGGGCATTCGGTGAGAGCAAAATGTAACAAATATGGGGTCATTGGGTGAGAGCATGATTTTTGGCATTCGGTGAGAGCAAAATGTAAAAAATATGGGTTCATTGGGTGAGAACATGACCTTTTTTTAAATAGAATCTTTGGGTGAGAGCCGAAACAGCGCCACCACAGAAACCTCGAAAATCGGATTTCTAGTTCTAAATAGCTTCAAATTTCTTTGATTTTTCAAAATAAGTAACAAAATCAGTGATAAATGAAAGTTGCTGTTCAAATTGAACTTGTAAGTAGGTATGCTAGGTGAATTCAAATTTGCCATCAAACTGCATCATTTTACATATCAAATTAAAGCCCTTGAGTAAAGAAAGCCAAAACTGAAAACATTTTTGTCATAGCACTTTCCGTAACAAAGTTACATCTTGCCAAAGATTGACTTTCATCAAAAATATTCTGCTAGCAAAATTCCCCAAAACGGCAATTAGGGGTGTTTCTAGATCTTAGTCTCATGGCGATAGCAGCTTTTTTAATGGAACTGCTATCAAAATCCTCTAAAATTCCATGTGCGACTTGATTATCACCATAAAAATCATATATTTGGGTCAAGTGAAGTATAGAAAACATATTTATGTAGGTTTCCTTCACCGACCTATTCTCGAAAAAAATTCAAATTTCTATGTAAATATGCATTGAGTTTGGGCCCCGGTCTCGGCGAATTTCGCTGACTAGCAAATGTGTTAACTAAGGTTTGCCTGGGATACCTATTGTAAGGGTCTTTGGGTGACAGATCAAATGGAAAAATAGGGGGTCTTTGGGTGACAGAGCATGTGTTCGTAAAAAAATATGGGGTCTTTGGGTGACAGCGATGCTGAAAAAGGGGGTCTTAACAGCCCTACATACGCATCACCTCCAAAGTTGGAGTGCCCCCCCCCGGGTCATAAAACATAGGCCTGCGATTATTTTAGGGACTGCTTGATTGAAGGCGCTAGGGCAGGCGGATCCTCGTCCTAAAATCATCTAATTCTAATTTAATTATATGACTAGCGGGTACCCGCGCTTCGCGCGGGCCCCGCTAGATGAGTAAATGGGAGCGGTTAGTAAACGGGAGCGGTTAGTATAAACGATGGAAATGGTAATCATGGCAATTGGTATCGCTTTTAACAGCTCAATTATTACGCTGTTAGTGATGTGGTAGGCCTACCATTTGTTGCCTCTACTTTGCAAACGACTTCCTTAGCATAAAATCTTTTGCGTAATTTTTGTACCAAACACCCTGTTGACTTATTTTTTCTTTGTCTTTCCCTTTTTCTTTCAGTTTCTCTCTCTCTCTCTCTTCCCTGCGTTCCATTTCTCTTTCTTTTTCTTGCTTGTTCACTCTCTCTCTCTTCTTTCTTTTTGCCTATTTTTTCTTTGTCTTTCCCTGTCTTTCTTTTCGTTTATCTCTCCCTTTCTCTCTCTTGCTTTCCCGTTGTTTCTCTTTCTTTTCTTTCTTTCTTTCTTTCTTTCTTTCTTTCTTTCTTTCTTTCTTTCTTTCTTTCTTTCTTTCTTTCTTTCTTTCTTTCTTTCTTTCTTTCTTTCTTTCTTTCTTTCTTTCTTTTCTTTCTCTCTTTCGTTCTTTCTTTCTTTCTTTCTTTCTTTCTTTCTCTTCTTTTTTCTTTCTTTCTCTCTTTCTTTCTTTCTTTCTTTCTTTCTTTCTTTCTTTCTTTCTTTCTTTCTTTCTTTCGTTTTTTCCCTCTTTCTGTCCCTCTTTCTTTCCCTCTTTCCTCCCCTCTTTCCTTCCCTCCTTCCTTCCTTCCCTCCTTCCTTCCTTTTTTCCTTCCTTCCTTCTTCTTTCTTTACATAGGCATAAATCCCGGGGTGAGTACCAATAATAAATTCCTCAATATTTTGATAAGGGGCATGGTCTACTGAATCAACTCACTGAATGTGCCAGGGTTTCTTTCTTTCTTTGGTTCGTTCTTTCTTATTAATTTGTTTCTGTTTCATCAAGTAGGCCTAGGCCTATAGCAACATTGGGTTTCAAGATGGTTGAATTACATAGGCGTAAATTCCCGGTGGTGGGGGTTTGATAAGCCTAGGGCAATGGTCCATACAATCACCCCCAAGTTGACACCTGTATACATGTACATGTGGGTTTCTGACAAAATTAACCTCATATTTGGCTAAAAAAGTCACAGTGCCAATTGTAGAGGTCTTCGTCGTGCGACTTTTGCACCATATAATTCACCATTTTAGCTTCATTATGGCCATAAATTAATCTGTCGCCAAAAGGTGCTGGATTCACTGTAGGCCTATTTCAAGAAATTGATTTAAACGGATCCCATCCCCCATGTCAAAAGAAACCTACGCCATCGTTAATGTTGCCAAAAGGTGCCAGATTCACCTGAGACGAATATACCTAGGTATATTCGTCTCAGAGATTCACTATTAATATGCCTACTTCTAAGAAATGCTTTTCATCCCTATCCCCCCCCAATGTCAAAAAAGAAATCTACGGCGCCATTGTTGAGATATATCATACCATGCTAATCAAGCCTAGGCCTACCTTAAAATCTTCGGAAAGTCATCACAAAAGAAGTTTCCGAAAATCATCATAAACGAATGCAGTTGATTTATTATACGGTTGCGATTTATACCGTGCTGGAAGTTTTGTTACCATTATCGCGTCGGGAAGTTGCCACGACCTGTGCGTAATCCGCGTATAGCAACGCAGCAACGGACCGTAAATATAAGCAGGCCACCATTGGTTGATCTACCGAATAAATCCAAATAATTATTTGTATTTATTAATTTATCTATCTATCTATGCATTTACCATTCATCTGGAAATGCTAGAACTTATTTATTTATCTATTTATTAATTTATTAATTTATTTTTCATCTATCTCTGAGATGAAACCGATGAATCGATCCCAAGAAGTATCGATTATCGGCAAGTTCCTCTTCAAAGTATCGATCAGTATCGATTATCGGCAAGTTCCTCTTTAATAGTATAGATATGTGAAAATTACTGCGGGCCCGCCGATATGCAGGCCCGTCACATTTGCCACCAAAGTCAGTATTATTATTGTTGTGTAGAGCTATGGTTTCCCTGTATAGTAGGATACATGGATACGACTTACGAGACGTATAAATACAAGTAGTTTGTCATCATCATATCATGTCATTGTATGTTGTTGTGATAGTACTGATACGGATAAGCTTTTTAATTTTATACTACGAATCAAACGACTTACCTTCCGTTAATTGAAGCAGAAAGCATGTAAAAGTAAGCACCAGATGAAGAATAATACTATAAGTTGCCATTATTGTTATAAATGAGTCAATAAAATAAATAATGAAGTCTAACAAAGTGTTTTTATTTTCACTGAAACGACGACGACGGAATCACCAATTGTCGGCCATTTTGGGGATATCCCTTTTTGTCCTCGTTCTCAAAAATATTTGATTAGCACAGCAATTATGTTAGAATTCTTACTTAGTGCTTGAAAATTAAATAATATTTTATAATTTAGATTATTCAGATATATTATTATTTTTTCGTAAACTACATTTGAAGAGAGAAGATAAAATATCAAATTCAATTATATTTAATTTCAACAATTTCATTGTGAAATAAAAAAAAGCCCTTTAAAAGGGAATTGAATTTTCTTCAGAAGGTGGAGGGGAGGGGGGGGGGGCGGGTCATTATTCGTGAATATGAGCTAATATGTTGGTGACCGGAGTCAATTTTTATGCCCCCCCCATCGCGGGCTAATTTGTTTTTCATGATCCAACCTATCGGGTTGAAATTTTATGACCGGCCCCCGTGGTGCCAAGTTGCGGCAGAATTTCATTCATGCCGATCGCGGAGTGCAGAAAACTAAAAGTAAAAAAATGTGCATTGCACACAAATTCTGCGTAACAAGTGTGGAGCATGCAAAAATTTGTAGGGGCTATCTAAACATTTTTAGTTAAATGAGACTTGCACGTGTAGGCCTAGAGGGTGAAAATTTTGTTGAACATCAGCCCATAGGCCCACTAATAATTTTAGAACCCCCCTATTTTGTGTCAAAAATTATGACCCCTGATATAAAAATTCTACCCCCCCCCACTTGGCCGGAAACTTCTGGGTGAATCTGAAAGTGGAGTCATAGTTTGCACTTGAAAGTTTCAAGCCCCCTTGACCTGTGCGCCATGAACGGTGGTTTGCGCAGGTTAGTACCCCAGCCCCCAGCCCCCCCGTGAGGATCATGAGGAAATGAGGATTACAAACTCAAAATTTCAAATCACTAAAAAAATTACATCACTCTTAATAAATCAAATGAATTGAATGACTTTTGTTTAGTATTTAAAACAAAAAAAGACCCCCTTTTTTCACGAATTTTAGACAAATTTCTGATAATCACTTTATCAAAATTTCAATTGACTTTCACGCGCCTTATATTTTGACCAAAAATTTTTCCTAGTCTCAAGACCTCCTTTTTTGGTAAGATTCTCCCCTCACTATCAGGCCGTGTAAAATTAATATTTTGGTTCTCGTCCCTCCTCCTCAATTTCTGGGATTTGTCAGATTTTTTTTTTTTTAGATTTTTCAATTTTTTAGACTTTGGAATGATTTATGAAATCTTCATACATATAAATAAGTTTATTAGAGAACAAGCATCACTTCCAAGACTTTTTGTGGTACTCTAGGGGGTTATACCTCAGAATCTCACATTTGAAAAAAAAAAGGGCCTCATCGTTTCCTCGAGCACTGTTGGAGAAGACCGAAAACTACTGACAATGCTAATTTTACATTGAAAAAAAAAAAAAACTAGAGATAATTTGCGCTCACAGAGCGCAGACAATCGCCAAGTCATGTAACCTTTTAATGACTTTTTGACCTGACCTTTGACCTTAATGCTTCCTGAGGTTTGTTGTCACCGAAATTGAGCCCCATACCCCTTACAGAAAATGAAATTACGGTATAAGATTTGACCCCAGATAACCTTTGACCTGACCCCTGCAAATTGTTCCAACATATTCCCCTGGTCATTAAGTTTGTTGTCACCGAGTTTGAGCCTTGTACCCCTTACAGATGTCCAAAAAATGCATTTCTAAAATTTGACCTCTGCATGACCTTTGACCTGACCCCTGCAAAATGTTCCCCTGGTCATGAGATTTGTTGTCGCTGAGTTTGAGCCCCATACCCCTTACAGATGTCCAGAAAATGAAATTATAAGATTTGACCCCAGATAACCTTTGACCTGACCCCTGCAAAGTGTTCCAAAATATTCCCCTGGTCATTAAGTTTGTTGTCACAGAGTTTGAGTCCAGTATCCCTTACAGATGTACAGAAAATGCATTTCTAAAACTTGACCTCTGTATGACCTTTGACCTGACCCCAGTAAAATGTTCCCCAGGTCATGAGATTTGTTGTCACCGAGTTTGAGCCCCATACTCCTTACGGATGTTGAGATAATGCAATTGTACCCATGATCATACTCTTAAAAGATTTTACCCCCTTAATGACCTTTGACCCCAATTCTTTGTACAACTTTTAGACACTGGCTAAAGGCGATGCAGGTAGGCCTATGCAAGTGACGACATTGTGTTATGTAATTTGTGGAAGAAGAAGCATTTTTAGTGAAAATCACATTTTGGCCACAATGACCTTTGGATGACCTTTGACCCCGAGTTGGTCATGTAACATTTGTCCCCCCACCCAATGGTCCTTGTGACCAAATATGGTCACATTGGCTTAAAGCATATGGCTACGATGGCTCGTTAAAAGTTTGACAGAAGAAAGAAAGAATGAGAAGAACTGACCAAAAACAGAACACTCGCAAATTGGAAATTTGCGATTGTAAAAAAACCACCTCCCTCCCTCATCAATTCATGAAAATCCTTCAGACGAGAACCAAAACATTAATTTTATACGGCCTCATGTCCCTGCGTCGTCACGGTCGGGACCTTCTCAACTCTCTTCTCACCGAAAGACCCCTCTTTTCGGAGTCTAGGCTCTGAGCGAAAGACCCCTAGTTTCGAACTGTCCCCCCCCCCGGAATCCCAATACCCCTTTGGCAATTGTCCCCAGGGGCAGGCCAGAGCAATTGTCATCAAGTTATGGTACATGAGCATGTTATGGGGTCAAAATCTACAAAACGCGTTTATAAGCTAATTCGATAATTCAGAACAGAGTGCATTGTGGGTAATTTTCTTGGATATTCTTGGGGATATAATAACACAATCCTCCCATAGACGGCTGTGGGAATGGACTTTGACTGATCGGAAATTCCTGTGATTTCATTTGTCATTTACAACTTTGGTACTTCCAAGGTAGGTTCTAACTATCTTTGTTTGTTATATAAAAGTTCTATGGGGACAATCAGACCCAACAACTGGCAAAAAAAAAAATTTAAAAGGTTTTTTAAAAGTGCAAAGTTCGTCACCATTGAATTACTGTGTGAGGCCTGGCTGTGATATCCCTACAGACTTTTACCCACAATGCACTGATTTGCACTCTGTTCTGAATTATCGAACTTGCTTATTGATTGATTGATCAGCTGCTATTGGTTCCCATGGTTTATTTGCTCCATTCACGTGTATTGGATACACACGTATTGCAGATTTCATTGGTAGTCAGCTAAAATTCGTGGTTATCAACGCTGAGTTGCGTGAGGAATTTCCCGAAGTTTTTTGTTGGAAATTGCGAGTTGAAACGGTATTTCCCCTGTCGCAATAATTAATCTTCGCATTTTGCGATCTCCATATTGTCTTTGGTGTAGGTAGGTGTAGTTGTGGATCAAATCAACAAGCATTTGAGGCTTGTATTATAAAACAATCGGAATTTGACGCATGCAAGTCTTGAACTCAAGTTGCACCATTTTGACATGACATTTGACATGCAAGGTTGTCAAATTCGGAAGCAATTCTAGATCTCATATCATTCATGTCAATCATGTGCATGTACTATGATGTAGATTTGATTTTCTAAATCGACCCCTGAGTCAACAGAATAAATTATGAATTAAAGCCATGTATTGTATTAAACAGTGCTGTCAACTTATTGGAATTGGGCTTGGCATCTAAAAATTATTGAATGAGACAGTCAGTGTCAGTGAGTCAGTGCAGTGAGTGAGTGAAGTTGTAGGTATGCTAGGTGAATTTAAATTTGCCATCAAACTGCATCATTTTATATATCAAATTAAAGCCCTTGAGTAAACAAAGCCAAAACTGAAAACCATTTTTTCATAGCACTTTCCGTAGCAAAGTTACATCTTGTCAAAGATTGACTTTCATCAAAAAGTTTCAGCTAGCAAAATTCCCCAAAACGGCATTTCGGGGTGTTTCTAGATCTTAGTCTCATTATGATAGCAGCTTTTTTTAATGGAAATGCTATCCAAATCCCTCTAAAATTCCATGTGCGGGTGACTTGTCACCATAAAAATCATATATTTGGGTCAAGTGAAGTATAGAAAACATATTTATGTAGGTTTCTTTCTTCGGGCACTTGTTTTAAATTTCTATGTAAAAATGCATTGACATTGTCGGCGAATTTGACTGACTAGCAAATGTGTTAACTAAGGTTTGCCTGGGTTACCTAGAAGTTGTTGATCATGTCATCATGCATGTTGATAAGTCAATGCATGTTGATAAAACGTATTAAAAACAGGGTTCTATTTACTTATAGAATATTTTTAGCAATAGCAATTTTTAGCAAAAACATTATTTAGGATATGTTTACATTGTAAACAATTGCTATACAAGTAGCAGGTTCTCCAAAATCATGTAGGTATGCCAGGTGAATTTAAATTTGTCATCAAACTGCATCATTTTATATATCAAATTAAAGCCCTTGAGTAAAGAAAGCCAAAACTGAAAACCTTTTTGTCATAGCACTTTCCGTGACAAAGTTACATCTTTTCAAAGATAGACATGTCCACATTGCTTATTATAGAGGGCGACATTCAATCCAAAAAGTTTGGACCACAGTAGCTCACAGTCAATGGCTTAACTGTGTAATCCCCATAGGGAAATTTCGACACCAGAAACCAAAAAGTGCTGGTACTTTATCCTTGATACAGAAGTCAGCATGCAGTGAAAGTTAGATTTCATAAAATAAAATCGCCTTTGTTTAAAATGGATCATCGTGGTAAAAAATGATGCATTACATGCTTTTTTTGTACAGTAAGTCATTGTAAGTCATTGTCAATGATGGTCGCAGAAAAGTGCCGTTTTTTAAAAACAGACATTTGCCCATAACTTCGCTAGTTTTTGACCTACAGACATGGTTGACCCCTCATTTTTTTTAAAGTTAAATAATCACCTTTTTAAACAAAATAATTTACATGTGAAATATCCTACTTGAAAATTTTGTGAACATGCCTATCAAAGATCGACTTTCATCAAAAAGATTCTGCTAGCAAAATTCCCCAAAACAGCATTACGGGGGTGTTTCTAGATCTTAGTTAGGTATGATCATCAAATTTTCAAGTAGTATATTTCACATGGAAATTGTTTTATTTGGAAAGGTGATTATTTAACTTAAAAAATGAGGGGTCAACCATGTCTGGCCTGACAAAAATTAGCAAAGTTATGGGCAAATGTCTTTTCCCAAATTCTGTGACCATCATCAACTGTACCTGTACAATGAATTACTGTACAAAAGTAATGCAGCATTTTTCAGCACGGCGATCCATTTTACACAAAAGCGATTGGTCCCCGGTCTAGGCGAATTTCGCTGACTAGCAAATGTGTTAACTAAGGTTTGCCTGGCATACCTACAAAATGGGGAGCATATTGCTCCGCGATTTAAATCAAACCCTGTCAATGCCTGTTGCACAGCGTCATCATCCCTATATCTTTGTGTCAAAAATTGCTGTGATAGTACGGCGAATCCTCTCGTTTTTCAATAGCTCTACCCATGGCGATTTTGTTCGAGATAGGCCGAGCGACTCCGGCTAAGCATACCATTTACACCATACGACTATCATATGAGATACCGCCAAGTTTCTATTCTACACATTATTACGAATTGCATATTTAGTACCCCATATGATGTTGCTAAATTACAAGAAAATTCGATTTGTTTTCAGGTAAAACCCAGGTTTTGTTTTTAATACACTAACTTGAAATTAAATACACTAATTAGCGGCCATTGCTGTTTGATGTGGATATGTTTTACTGCATTTTTAAAGTAACGATTTTTCAATCGTAAATTAAAATTGTGATATATAATTTTGAGAATTTACAATTATAAAGGAACACATTTAGCCCATTAAAGATCCAGGTGCTTGTATCTAGAATATTCAATCACATATCTATATAACACAATGTAAACTTTCTTTATCTGTGTCAATAATCATGATAATAGAATATTGATTCCAATAGAATTGAATACATTTTGAGTTTGTACTTTACCATTGAGCGATCAAGCGATCGATTTCTAGCCAATCAGATAGGACTCCTTTTCTTGCGCTCGACGAAATACCAATCGCCGCATACCAATCGCCCGTCGCTCACCAACGGAGTATGGAGCTGTATGGAAAAAATATTTATAATATGTGACCCCTAGGCACAACTGAGCCCTGAAGTCGCCAATCATCATTTTTGAGATATTCAACCAAAATATTCTGCTTGAAATTAGCTTTAAAATGATGTATATCATGTCTATAGTACTTGACATTTAAGTAGTGAAAAATCAATAAAACAGTCAATAAATCCTTTGTTTCCTATTGTTTATTGTTAAGTTCGATAGAGCATATCTCAATAGTGGCACTGGTGACATCCGGGCTCAGTTGTGCCGAGGGGTCACATATAGGGCGTTGACACTGTGTGTTGCAGGCTCCGATAAATCGCCTGTCCGATTGCCCGGGGCAATTAAAAATACAGTCAGGCAAGCTAAATCATCAGGCACCCTGCCCGACCGGGCAATTGCAAAATTATCGTGCAATGACGGCATTATTGCGTTCATATTTTACTTACATAATATCAATGCAGATCGACAAACAAACAGTACAAAATATATTTCCTGCAACTTAATTTCCAACTAATTTCCACAGTTTTTGATCCAGGTTATTCTCCGAAGCATACTTGTAGCAGTATTTAATATGAT
Organism: Amphiura filiformis; assembly: GCF_039555335.1. Classification (NCBI taxonomy): domain Eukaryota; kingdom Metazoa; phylum Echinodermata; class Ophiuroidea; order Amphilepidida; family Amphiuridae; genus Amphiura; species Amphiura filiformis. The sequence continues at coordinate 34,126,346 of NC_092637.1, forward strand.
AACACTGTAATATTTTTAGGCAATTTTAGCTATTACAATACTGCAACTTGTTGATGGTTTTCTTTCACAAATATTCGGGCATAATCGGGCAAGCAAAAGTTGACCTAAGCTTGCCCGATCGGGCAATTAAAAATAAAAAAATTATCGGAGCCTGGTGTGTTGGGTTGATAAACATGATGATAATTACGGTATCATAATAAATAAGTGAGAAACATCCTGACCGTCGCATCGCATCCTTTTATCATATTAGCCCGACGCATCATGGCCCTAATGGTTCCTTCCTCACCATAGGGCTATGACTTCCGTACTATTGCAAAAAGCGGGGCTCCCGTGGAGGCAGAGGCACTGAACTCATGTCGCAATTTCAAAGGTTCACCCTGCATTCATAAAACTTGTCTTAACTTCGTAGGCAGGCTCACATCACACACTTGTATAGGTGGCACTATTCATCCATAGCATAGGTGCGTGCATGTATGGTCCAAAAATCGCTTTACTGTGGGGCTCAATGGAAAAAATAACTAAAAATTAATTTAAAACAAATTGGATACTGTGTACACTGGACCTAAGTGTGGCTCATGCATGAGTAATGGTCGTTTTTAACTCTGTTCAAAACGTAACATATATGATATACATACACCAAATACAGCCCCCGAGAAGGTCTACTTTTAGCACACCTAACTCCGAAACAGTTTAGTCATTGTTAAAAATGCGATCCCCAACCCTTTGCTTACCTTTGGATGAATTTGTAGCAGTCAGTACGGTACATTTCAGCATAAAACTCTGATTTGTATCAATTTGTGCACATCAAAAATGGACTATGGGCTATGGCATAGTCTAATCGAAATATCTCGCAGCAATTTTAATTCACACTTTTTATTACATTTCAGATTGGAAAATTATTTTGAACCAAAGCTAGTATCATGGATGCAGCGAATGTTAAGAACCTTCTGGGGGCTCAGCAAGGATCGGCTGGTAGCAGCGATATACCAATAGAACACATGGATTATGATTACATTGGAAAATGTGAAAAAATCAAAGAGCTGGAAAAGATACTCAAAGTCCTCAGGTAAGAGCTTTATGGGCCAACTGGCTATTCCAGTTGTCCTAATCCATACACCCCAATAGAGATATAACCTTGATCTCCCACACATGGGGTGTAGATTTCAAATGGAATCACCCATTCAGGTAATTGCTAATTCAGGTAATCTGTTATCTGTCAAGCTCCTCTTCCATCCAGTTAGTTTTAGAATATAATCCTTGCGGACAAAATGAACTAAAAGGATCATAATCAATTTTGTGTTTTATCAATCTGGCCATACGATGGTAATCATCTAAAGTTTGTTCGGCTTATGTACATGTATAAGGTGGAAAAAATAAGACTCATAACATTGTGTATTGATATAGAATGACATGCATGCTGTTGGGCGTAGTGCATACGCTAGGTGCGCGTTGCGTAATGCGTGAATGGGTGACTTCATTTTGAAATCTACACCTGCTCAGTATTCACTGAGAACTGCAAGTCACAAGAACCTCAATTTTTTCTTATTCACTTGTAACACGCAAATGTCAAGATTTTCAGTCACAACATGCGTTTGGCTTTCAATTGTTGTATCTTGAGAATTATACATCCTAAGATAGTAAATGTATACATTTTTGGAAAGCTATTTACCCCAGGAATCCAAATATGCAGTTAAAATAAATGTAGGATACACTCTAAAGAAAATATTGTCAAAAATGTAATCAACATTTTGTGCGTGAAGTTACGTATATTTTCACACCCTGTATCACCACTTTGGTCATTCATAATATAGCAAAAGTATAAATTTTATTCAAGCTCATAGTGCTGCCTGCCACAAAATTAGATTACATTTGAGGTATTCCATATCAGTAGCAAATGCAATAAATTATGAATTTACTAGTAAAATTAATTGTTTTCATGATATCACCCTATATATTTTTTTTACGCACCCTGTATACCAACTTCATTTTTGCATAGTTGGATTCCTTGGAACATAAGCTTTCCAAAAATGTATAGTTTTGTTGGTGTGAGATGTATAGTTTTAGACATGTAACAATTTAAGTGAAAAGGAGGACAAATTATCAACGCATGTGCCCCACCATATGACACATGACCTTATCCCTATTCCAGAATAATACAGAACTATTCAATTTTTTGGAATGAAAAAATATTATCCTGTTTTGCCAAATGAAACATAGCTAAATCCTAATCCTTTAGTTAGTCCTAACTGACAAATAATTAAGTAAAATTTTATTTTTTTGCCAATTTTTGGAAATAAGGGCCAAAAACATGTGTTTTTAGGGTGTTTTTCGTAAGCTGTGACAATCAAGCCCAAAGACTTGTACTAAGACTAATTTCAGTTTATGCATTCTAATTTTTGGAAAAAACTTATTTCATTTTTATTATCAATCATTTTACTAACACAAAAAGTGGGAATTGGAGCAAAATTGCTGCATCTACTTGAGATTTTGGATGCTTAGACTTGTTCCAAGTCTTTGATTTTTGTAACTTGTCATAAAACATGACAAAAATGCATGTTTTGGGCTCTTTTTTCGAGAAATTAGTAAAATAGTGAACTTTTTCTTTTATCTCCAGTTCGGACTAAATGAATTATTAGGATTGAGCTATGTTTCATTTATGTTTCATTTTGCAGAACTTGATGATATTTTATAATATTTTTTAATCCCAAAAATTAGTGCTGTATTTTTCTGGAATGAGGAGTAGATGGAAAAGCATTGTTGATACTGATTCTTATTATGTTTTTCTCATCCCAGATCAGGTAAGGAAGGACACTACCCGGACCTGATAAAATTTTGCGAAGACAGAATAGGAGATCTTGATCCGAACAGGTAAGGGGAATAGATCACACGACGTAAATCATAATATGACACCCAGAGGATGTATAAAGACATTCCCATATACCCTTGGTATTTCTGGTCATGTTTTTTATACTGGGCACCTAAAAAGGGCGGCTCTGTTGCATTCTTACTCATCAAGACGTGTTTACATGCATGTAGCTTGTTTATTTGATATTTATTATGAGCTTATTTTAGTACTATTTTTTTTCCTTAGACATTGGTCTTTCAATTTCTGAAACAAAAAGTAATGATTTTCATTTGTACTAATTACTGTAACTCGTAAAGTCTAATTAGTCAGGGGTGGCTCATGTGGCGGAGGATCATGTGGCGGAGGAGCACAATGCTGTACAATGGTGATCCTCCGCCACATGATCTTCAATAAACATTATTGATGGATTTCTACTTGTTTCTGTACTTGATCTCAGCCAAGTGATATCATGTTAGCATTCATTGCCTCAGTATTTGTTAATTAGACAATTAAAAATTACAAAAAAATTGTTGCTACATTAATAAAGTTTGTTGACCTCTATGCATTTAATACTAGGGTTTTAATGTAGGCAACATTCAAAAGGATGCTACGGACAAACGAAACATGATAAAAGGCTCAAATTTCTTAAGCAGACCTTGGTTGTGATCCTCTTTACTTCAGTAAACTAAAAACTAGTAAAACATAGAAAGTTAGAGACAAATCGGAAAGAGCACACTCATGCTCAATTTTGATCCAAAAAGTCCATTTTTACGAAAACGCTTTGTCGAATTCTCTTTTAACTTTCAAAACTGGGTTGTTGAGCTTATTGTACATCTAGTTACATGCTTCAATCATGAAAATTTGCATCTCCAGTGCCAGATAAGGGGTGTTTTAAAGAAATTTATATAAATATTGACAGCTTTTTGACCACCCTGTATCTACATAATTGAAGTACTTGACCACTAAAAGTTCCATATGGCTAGGTGGGCAATTAAGTTAACTATATTAAACATGTGTCAAAACTTTACATTATCAATGTACTTCGAGGGGTGAACCGTGACATCCCTTAATTAATATTTTCATTCTTATTTTGCTTGTTACACCCTGTATATTATATGGGTCACCCTGTATAATTACTCCCATTGTATGGTTTCTGAAATCGTCTGAGTATATGCTCTCAGAATATATACTTTTATTGGGTTCTAATGTAAACTTTTGATGTTATGTAAAAGCATGTAATTTGTTTGAAGGTTATATTGATCAAATTTCCCAATCACAGTGCATTGTAGGAATGCCTTTAAGCCTCCTCTGTATGACACCCGAAATAATGTGATTTTTTACCAATCAGATTTGGTATTTACAAGCTAGACTACGCCGACATAATAAGAATTTGATGTACGGTATAGGTTACTGCAATGCCATTCCATTAATTTCTATTCTAATACCACAAAATAGCACAGTTTAATACTAAGCCTCAGGACACTTAAACAGGAATCCAGCGCACGTAGCACCCTTGGCGTATTGAGACGAAATCTCTCATCATGCCCGGCAGATGTTAAATCTTGTGCATACCAAGCCCTTGTAGTAAGACCGAAGCTTGAGTACTCCTCTGCCGCATGGAATCCCTTCTCATCTGACCAGATAAATAAGATCGAAGCAGTGCAGCGTCAAGCGGCGAGATTTGTTCTAAATAATTACAACAGAACGGCTAGTGTTTCTGACATGCTTCTCAAACTAGAATGGGACTCACTTGCCACATGGAGACTATTACATCAATGCTCCATGTTTTACAAAATCCATCATGGCCTGGTGAATATTACCTTCCCCCCTTGTGTCAAACCATCCATTCGGCAAGGAAGAGCCAGTAACAGCCTGAGCTACCAGATTATCCACTCCAGAGTAAACGTATACCGCTACTCCTATTATATCCGCACAATTCTTTCCAACAAAAATAATTACTGTTTTTGTTTGCAGTCGGAGCTTGATTAAAGACAAGGGGCCGGCTTCCAAGTATGACTTGGATTCTGAGGAATGGGCAAAGGTCAACACAGACATAAAAGTAAGTGTACAACAGGTCAACAATTTAAACTGGTTTAAGACAAAGGGCTGCCTTCCAAGTATGACTTGGATTCTGAGGAATTGGCAAAGGTCAAAGTTGGATTTAGAACAATTCTTCAAGCCAGGGCAGGGCTTACCAAACTTTTTGTGTCCCAAATTTCATGAAAAAAATATGGCACGACCCATAGCGTAATAATGTTGCTAAGCCCTAACGCCCCAGTTCATTACTTTTTGGCGAGGGGGAAGGAAAGAAGGAGGAAAGAAAGAAGAAGAGAAAACTTTTTTTCTCGGGTGCGGTTTTGAACCCCGACCCTTCGGTGCCACGCCTGCACTGGCCTACATGTACCTCGCCACGGGGGAGTAGCTTGCCCGGCCAAGTTTTCCGTCGCCATATGACTGTTTGCATGATGACGCAATAGCATCATGTGGGATACCTGCTTGTGCCTACGCTTTCTGAATTGAGGTTTTTGATGTATGGTACGGTTAGGGTTAATGTGATGTGTGTACCTGCTTATTTGCACACCACACAGTCAAAGTTTGGTAGTGTTGTGGAAACCGCTCATCTCATGTCCAAGCTGACTTGCAGTGTTGGTACCTTGCACTTTGATGCACGGTAATGAGAGATAAAAGCTGTCCGAGCCTCAGCAAATTCCTCTTTAAGGAGGAGAACCTCTTCCGTTTTTAATTGCACATCAATTGTTCTCCTTTTTTTTTATTTTTGATCCTTTTCTTAAATCAAGTCACGACCTACATCACTTTGGGAAACCCTTAGCAATTGGTAACCCAGAACCAAGATGGTCATTCCAAACGTTCTGTCTCAACCTTCATATAGCTGCCTCTAAAAATAAACTTTGTAGGCTTTAAATATATCCACGATCATACCGTAACCACCCGGGTATAAGCCCACCTTCGGCTATAAGCCCACTCCCTATTTTAGCCGAATTTAGCCCCAAGAGAACAACCTGCCGGTTGGCCAAAATTAATATTGTGTAAAATTTTGAAACAATCAAGGAGGGGTATTAATAAGATCATCTGCAAATGCATGTTTGACCATAAATAGTTTAAAGCCTAATCATAATTGGCAATTGAATTGAGCATTTCAAGTTATCAACCAATCAGAAATGCTGTTAGATGACCAGTAGTGTTCAGGGAGTTAACAAAGAGATAAATCGCTATTTGGCATTTCGCCAAACTCATAACATTATGTTTTACTTGACAGGATTGGACCAGTGACATCAGTCAATCCAATGACGCAATCAGCAAAGGACAGGGTGATCAGAAGCTACCCCCAGTAAGAAAAGGAGCTACTATAGACACACACGGCAAGAAACAGGTATTGTATTCCATGAAGCCAGAATTCCATGAAACTTTAGCATCAGTCCATGGCATTACCAGCAGGCGACGCACCCCCCAAATTTGGAAAAGTATACAAAAAGTTCCAAAATTTCAGAATTTGCGAGTGTAGCGAGCAAAAAAAATCAGGTTTTTTTTTACCCGTTTTTGGACAAAAAAGAAAGTCCACTTTTCACAAAATTGCCCCCTCCCCTTGGAAAAAAGTCCACTTTTTCAAAATCAGCCCCCCCCAAATGAAATCCTGCGTACGGGCCAGATTGCCAGCTGTTGATTTACGAGTCTTAGGTCTTACAAAGTGTCATAAGTGTAGGGCAGAGTAACTTTGAAAATTATAAAATTTGGCCTGTAATAATATGTAATAACCTGAATGGCTGGCGAATTGCTAAGATTGCCAGTGTTATATGAGACGATCAGAGAATATATCTTACACTTCCCATGCATAATGCAAATTTTTCCCATTTCCATTTTCTGCACTGATTTGCTATATCTAGTCCAACATGGGTTGATGGTTGTGAAATGTACCTCAATGAACAGAGCACTTCCAGATCTTGCAAATTATGTTTATTTCTTTACTATTGATCCATGTTTAGAAAGTCTATTCTCAAATTGTACACAAATGGAACCTTTACAAAGTAATGGAAGTGTTGTTTGATGGAATGAGATGATGTATCATGTTGTAAAGGCATGCACCTATTTGGGGGGGGCTTTGGGGGTAAAAGCAAGGCGCGCAAAAGAGAAGGGGTGGCGGAAGATAAAGGGGCTGCAAGAAGAATTTTTAAATAAAAAACGGCAGGGCAGAAGGGCGGCAAGAATTATCAATGAAAAAAGGGCGGAAAATTATGGAAAACTAATGTAATATACCTTTTTGGTCGCCAGCAGAGTCACCACTCGAGGCGGTGGGGGTTATTGGAGGGGGGGTGTAACACCTCTACTTTTTAATATTAAAAAATAATTGTTGAGAAAAAATTCTTGACCTTCCCCCCCACCACTTTTTAGATTCCTGAGTGCCATCCTGGCTGGAAAAAAAAATTGGTCGACCTTTTCGGGCTGTTGCTGCAGGGGGCGGCAAAATTTACATTTTCTGTAGCCCCCCCTCCCCCCGGGTAGGAGCGGCCACAATACGCCACTGAATGGATTCTGGGAAGGGTAAGATATCTTCCATATGAGACAATAGCTAGGTGCAAACAAAACAATATCTTCATTTTCTACACAATACACTTGCTGATGTTTTATTACAGAATGAAGACTCTGACCAGGCTTGGGGCAAACCCTCCAAGGACAGAATCAAATCACATGACTACCGCAAGTGGGACAAGTACGATGCAGAGACTGAAGCCAAAAAGATTGAAGGAGTGGATGATAAAGGACAAAGGTTACGTGATGCGGCATCAGAGCTGTCTGCATCAAGATCTGCGCATAACACACCCGAAACTATCAATGTAGAGGGTATGGGCAAGTAGAACACTGTCTTTCTTACAGACCGCCTCATTGGTTAATTACATGATAGAATCATCTGAGTAACCAATCAAAATAGAGCTTTTACATCCGTACTTTTATTACTTTGACAATTCTTATGGCATGACAAGGCTGTTGAATTTGGCATGGTATGGTGCTAGCAGTGGACAATTTTCCCTTTTATAGTGGTTTATTTACATGTTTTATGCAATACATTTCGCGCCAGTTTGCGAGAATCGAAAACCATCCGAGTCGCTTCACTTACTGCATGATTCAATGAAAGAAATCGATTCTCGCAACAAATGTTATGAGAATCATTACGAGAATCAATTCAGTGATTCTCGTCGAATCCGAGGCCCTGATAAACATGATATAAGAGTATTGTGATCAAATTAGCCTGTTCTCTATCATTTGGTGGTGTAATTAGACAACATAATTTGTACGGAGATTATCTGAAAATTCATTTGATCGTGTAATGTCTTTGTTTGTTTTTGATATCTAGGCATGTCTGACAGAGAAAGAGAGGTGATAGCAAACAGGGAAAAAGACAAAGGCAATGAGGTAAGTAGGAATAAGGTGATTGTATGAAACACCTGTTGTTATAAATGAACTGGTATAATTTGGGTTATGTACAGAGTTATAGCCAGCACAATTTGCGGGGAGGGCGAGTTAGCGCAGCGGTAGTTCCCTCGCTTTGCATCACTGAGGTCCCAGGTTCAAGCCCCGGCGCGGCCCAAGGACTCATGTGCACTTGGTTTATCCCGATTCCATGCTCGCTCTCGCAGGTTTTCTCCAGGATCTTCGGTTTCCCCATGCTTAAAAAATCGGTGATTAGTTGTTTGGTTAATAAAAACTTTCTTCACCCAATGGAATTTGGGGAGCTGCACAGATAAATGGTGGATGTTACAATCTAAGTGCGGATAGGTTTGCGCTATTCCGGCTGCACAATGCCTAGATGATGCGATCTGATTGTGATGATTCACCATAGCAGCGAAATTACAGCGCTTTGAACACTCCGTGATCTGTGATAAGGCGCTATATAAAATACTGAAATTTATTTATTTTATTTTAGTGTTGGCTAATTTTAGTAGCTGAGTGTGTTTAAGGAGGGAGATTAAGAGATGAATTTGTCTGTGTAGTAGGGATATTTAAGAGATGAATTCTTCCGTGGTGTAGCTGTTCTCCCTCCTTCATGTCCTTTCACACAGCTACACTATTGATGGACGAATTCATTTCTTAATCTCTCCCACAGGGAGGAATTCATATCTGACCAAAACTTAAAAAATCAGCAGATAGGCGAGTTCTGCTTGTTTCTGTAGACATGGGGCAGTCTTCAGTAAACGGCTCTTTTCAGAGCCACCAAAACCTTTATATTAGCAGATAGGCGAGATCTGCTTGTTCTCTGTAGACAAGGGGCAGTCTTTAGTGAACGGCTCTTTTCAGAGCCACCAAAACCTTTATATTAGCAGATAGGCGAGATCTGCTTGTTCTTTGTTGACAAGGGGCAGTCTTCAGTGAACAGCTCTTTTTAGTGTCATCAGTAGACAAGGGGCAGTCTACATGTCTCATTCTTAGGTACTTTGTCCTGAAGAAGTCAGAGCTACTCCTGACGAAAGCTTGACAGTTCTAAACTTGTCCGACGGTGAACCCGCTAAAAACCCCACCAATTGTTATGAATTCCCGTCGTAAAAGCCTATCCCACAATTCATATCTTACTGTTCTCTCAGGTAAAAAAACCAAACACAACATCTTGGTTGTAACTTGTGCATTTTCTGTAATTTCAAAGTTTTTTGTGCTGGTTGGTGACCAATATATTTAAGCTTAGTGCATGTTGGGAAGTCTCTATGGGATATCCCAACTGGCGCGGCTAGAACACTGGTAATGTGATGAATGTACGATCTTTTGATATATGTGTTAAGGTAAGAAAAGATCTGCAGTTACTCTGATTCTTTCAAATTAAAACCATACGGACATCAAAAGTCTGTTTGCAGGGTTACACTGGGCATTCCTTTAATTCTGTCAATTGTTTATTTATAGGCATTCAGGTCATCAGACTTTGATGAGGCGGTGACATACTATTCTCGCAGCATCTCTGTTATTCCTTCTGCACCTGCCTACAACAACAGGGCCCTTGCAAGTAAGTAACATACCTGGTGGCTGATAAGCCATATGTGACGTGTCATGTCAAAAGGAGACACTTGGGCAGGTTATCAATTTTGAGGTTTTTACATATCTTAAATATAGAGATATTTCGCTCCACAATGCTGTTTTCCCCAATGAAATCGGACATTTCTAAGCGAAGATATTGAGTTCGTAAGTTATGGTATTATAAAATTGGAAATTGAGATATCGGCTTTTAAAAATATTATTGACAATGTTGAGAGTAGGAATTACCTAGAAAAATGTCTCAAAAAATACAAGATGCCAGTTATATTCCGGTCTGAAACTATCAGACAATTTTTTAAACATTAATAACATCACAAATTCGCAACAAACCCAAATTGTGAAACAATCTCCCCCCGGCAGATTTTTGGCTATTTCTCCATTTACGATCATGCCCAAAAGTGTCTCCTTTTGACATGACACGTCACATATGTGTTTCACTGATTCAGCTAGCGAAACTGGTCGTATATGACTTGCTGTGATTGTGTCATTGCATCATGTGGGCATGCATGTACAGTGGTTTCACTTTTAATCTGTAAGATTTATTAGTGTTAGGGTTAGTGTATACTGTATAGGCCTCAATGAAGGAGAGTAGAGATTAACCCTAACACTGATAGGGTGTCTTGATGCTGGAGAAGGAAAGAAGGAAGTTTATAGGTGACCCCGGAGTGACGTCACAAGCCGTTGACCTCCGTTGACAACAAATCCGATTCAGAAGTCAAATTTGTAGTTTTCTGTTGTTTGTCCTTTTTCAAATCGGCCAAAATACTACCATTTCTATAACTTCTCTCGACATGGGGCCTCCAGCCAACAAAAAGAATAAAGACTCTCCTCTACATGTTCATGTGTTCAGCTTCACATAAAATGCAATTTTCGCCAAATATTTAACCTTTATTTTACCGAAATCGGCCCAGAAATTAGCTCGATTCGAGTCAAAACAAAATGTAAACATACTTCATCAGCCTCTGCTACAAGTCTTCAACTAGTCGCACAGCTCCACGGTCTATTGTGGGTTGAAAAGCGTAAGTGTAGGCACTGTAGCGTCATGTAAAATAAGTACCCGGATGACCGGGGTCACCTATAAGGAAGAAAATTGACAAGGAAGTTGTTTCTTCCATGTGCAGTGGCTTTGCTTTATAAGATTTGTGCAATTTATTGGTGTTGGGGGTGATATAAGACCATAGGGAAGTCCTCAAAATTGTAATTTTAAGTGTAATTTAAGCTTTTTAGTGATTAAAATAATATCAAACTGAACAAAAATGAGAATAAAATGCATCCAAAAATACAATCTCCTATCTTTTATTTGCCTTTTTTTTTACAGGAATCAAGCTGGGGAACTTCAAAGATGCTTCAAACGACTGCACTAAAGTCTTAGAACTTGAACCTGACAATATCAAAGGTAAGATCATAAACCCAATACTGTATACATTTGTGACCATCCACCACGAAGTGGTAGTAAAGTCGGCTCTAGATCATTTTCTGTTTGTTGCAGATTTGGAAAGAATTCCCTTTCAGCTTCAAAATGACACCTCAACCAGCTTCATCGGACATCTGGAAGTGAAGTTATGGTTCATCAAAGGTCAAATTCCTAGTATATTTAACATAGAAATCCAATAACTGTTTTTTTTTTTTTTTTTAAATTAAAAATGCCGACCTTACGACCCGTTTGTGGTGGATGGGCACATTTGAAATCATAGGTAACCGGTATTCTAAAAGAAGGGGTGTAGCTTTGAGATGATGTGCATGGTGATGCGTCCAAAAAAAAGTCAAGTGTGTAGGCCCATAATCGATCAATACAATTTTTTCCTGATTAGCAGTATTTCTTTCTGTTAAAAAATCAATCACATTATCTTGGGTGAAGTTGGACTCTATTTGACTCATTGGAATGTTTGAAACTGCCTTGGCCTGCCAAGATCAAGTGAACGGATATAAAGTTTTTGACAAAATCAAGTGTACTGCTAACCTACCAAGTTCCAGCTGGGGGGGGGGTTCTCAGTACAAATGATCATATGGGGACGTGCCACAAAGGTAGCATTTTGAGCCTCTTTGTATATCAATAACCCCCTTTTCTAGGGCAATTTTGGTATATGGATACCGTATTTAAATCGAATAAACGCCCGGGCGTTACATTTTCCCAAGGGGGGCGTTTATTAGAGGTCATTTTAGCACGAAAATTCCCGTTAAAATCATTAGGTAAGCTTAAAAGTCACGCTAAAATGACGAACTATGACCTTTTGACACTGACTTTTGGTTCACTTCCGGGTTCGGATGCAGATTGTCGCCATTTATTGCTGCTACTCGCGACCATGTGAGCAACTTGGTAAGCTTACTACACAAGATAGCATGGAAATATCGGAATTTTGAAACATCTTGGTTGAAAAAAAGTGGTGGGGCGTTTATTTGAGGGGGGGCGACTATTCGACGAAATACGGTAGGTCCTTTTTTCAAAATTTTCTCATTTTTTGGGGGAAAATAGCCAAATTTTGCCTCACTGTAGCCAACATTTTTTTAATTTCCCAAAAATTTGGAGGAAAATTTGTAAAAATTAAGACAATTTGTGTTAAATTGGGCCGAAAATTTTGAATTTTGGTATATCGATGGGTCCAAATTTCTTGACATACTGGTATATTGATGGGTCCCCTTTCAAATTCTCAGCGGCACACCCCTACCCGAACCACACTTGGCACAGTGTGAGCCCAAGTGTGGTGACAACAAAGGTTTTTATTAAACAATATACTGTATTTTGTTAAGGTTATAAACACTTTTTGAAGCTGCTATTCTTGTTCACATTGGGCTATTCCATTTAAAATCCACACTCCCCCTGTGGAAGATTTTGGAAATATCTTCCACAGGGTGAGTATGAATTTCTGATGGAATGAACACATTTGGCAGCTCCATTTGAATTTCATACCCTCTCTGAGAAAGATTCAACCTGAATCTTCCACAGAGGGTGGGAGAGTTTCAATTGGACTGTTTCATTCCATCTGAAATTCATACTCCCCCTGTGGAAGATATTTCCTAAATCTTCCACAGGGGTAGTGTGGATTTTAAATGGTATAGCCCATTGCAAGCTTTCTGATAGTTCTACAGTGGAAGAAAGTATACTTTCTAAAAACAATGAGAGCCTCAATAAAGCTGGTTCCTAATTATGTTCATTTGTTAAAACTGATTGACCAGAAATGGGCTATTCCAGTTGAAATCCATATACCCCCCTTATGGAAGACACGGTCCTAATCTTACACACAGGGAGTGTGAATTGCAAACATAATCACCCATTCAGATAACTCCATTTGGAATGTACACTCCTCTGTTGGAGATTAAGGTCATGCATTCCACAGGGGTGTATGGATTTCAACTGGAATAGACCAATTACTTGTTGCTGCAACACTTCTTTGGTTGAATTTCAAGTTTCAGTATGTTTACGCAATAAATTATTATACAGATAATTACGCTGCCTTGTCATTCAAAAGGAGGGCAGCTACTATGAGTTGTGCGTGTGTGTGAGGGGGTGTGTCAAACATTACTGGTATAGACTTTTTTTTTTTGGATAAAGTTTGATATCATGTGAACATTGAACCAATTAATATAGCAACCATTATAATAATGATAGTAGCGGTAAACGTAAAGCAAAATTTAACTTCTGCGCTACTCAAATTTAGAACACTCGCCTGAGTGCTTTTACCAGGTCAACCAGTGATGTTATTCTCTGCTCTGAAGATTTGTTCTTGCTAATGAGTCACCACAACATCTTCTGGTTTGATGTTATCTACACCTGTGACCAGGGTTCGGTTTTTCAAGGCAAAAACAGGTTTTTGCCGGCAAGGGTGGTAAAAACTGGCAAAAACCTGTTTTTACCAGTTTTTGCCCGGTTTAAACCAGCAAAAATGGCAAAAACCCACTTATAGTCACTTAAATATTAAAAAGTAACACAGAAAGCTCATAAACAGTAACACAAAACTTTTAATGAATGATTCAACATATTTTTTGTCTCATCAAGTCCTTAAATGAAAAAGTTTTGAATTTGATATCTGCCACATTTAGGTTAAATGCTCTTCAGCAATGAAAATGCATGCCTTTAATTTATTAATATGTTACTTATAATTACAAAATCTGGCCTTATTTTTGTAACTTAATAATTTGTTTTGAGATGAAAAAAACTGAACTATAAATCACTTTTTTAGATTTTGCCATTTTTGCCGGCAAAAACTGTTTTTGCCAAACGGTTAAAACCGTGGTTTTTTCCACCTGCGGCAAAAACCTGCGAACCCTGCCTGTGACATCATCACTAGCAACAACAAATCTTCAGAGTAATAACATCTGCTGAAGATGCCTGTTGAACCAGTGAAAGCGCTCCGGTGAGTGTACCAAATTTGAGCAGCGTAGAAGTTTAATTTCACTATGTTTTGACAATTTCATGTGTGTGAAAATATTGGATCCACAACATAAAGATAAAATTAGATGCTTTACGACCAATAAATATGGGCACAATCAATCCAATTTTATATCAAACATTGGTCATGGCTGTGCTATATTTAAATATGGGAACCTTCACGTACTGGTTGTGTTCACTACCCAAATTTTGGACTTGATTATTTATTATCTAACATGCTAGATATCACCTTTATTTTGCAGCTTTCTTGAGACGTGGGACAGCCAGGAAATCCTTGAATGAGTTTGCGTTAGCAAGACAAGACTTGGATAGGGTGCTCACGATGGAACCACACAATAAACAAGCAAAGGTAAGAACTCCCTCTATGGCAGGCATCCGTAAATAGCGGAGCGTGCTACACTTCTGCGCGCCACAGGTTCCGGAGTAGCGAGGCACTCTTTGGTTTAGAAAAAAAAAGTGTATTTAGGTCTATCTGTAATATGTGACATGGTCTGGTCCATGGGGGCCAAAGGCGGCAAATTTGAAACTGAGATAAAGGTAAAAAAACAATAAAATACATAAGAAAATAGGCATCAAAAAACTTCATAACTTTAGAACCATGTATGCTAGACCTTTGGTGTTTTCAGTAAATGATAGCTTATTGTATGTATAATGTAATAATTATAGTAACTCAATTTTTAAAAATGCCTCCTTTGGCCCCCATGGACCAGAGCGTGTCACATATTATGTCTGATGAAATAGTTGAAAACATAAACAAAAACAGGCCAGAAGATTCTTCCTGTAGCACTTTCAATGGCAAAAAGCCCACAAGCTTCCGGGGGCCAGCCCCCTGGACCCCTGCCAGGGGCTTTGACCCTGGCCCCAACTAGGGGCCCTAAGGTGGGACCCTGGACCCTACCCAAGAGATGCTACACTCTAATTTGGTTAGTGGCAATTTAAGTTATTTCATTTTTCAATGGGCCACTTCACAATTCACATAATCTATTTGAGAATGCCTGCTCTGTGGGCTTTTTCTGTGCATTTTTCCAGACAGACGTCCCATTTTCGGTTGTCTGCAATGACTTTCACTTTTTCAAATTTTCAGAGTTTTAAATGAGGTTACCTGAATGGATTATTCCATTTGAAATCTACACCCCTCTGTGGGAGATTAATGTAGTGTCTACTATTGGGGCGGGATAGATTTCAACTGGAATAGCCCATTATTTGTGTGTTTTCTGTGCTATTTCTGTGCTCTAAGTGTTCTTTGGTGCATGGTTTATTTTGAGCCAATTGTAAATTATTGTATGTATTGGGTATGTGTGTGGTGCGAAGGTGTTTGCCAGCAAAAGAGAATACATACACGCCCATGACATTTCACATTTAAAGGGGGACCTTCCTCGGTTTCGGAGGTCTGCATACGACCACAATCGCATGTATGCCTTTGCGAGATACGCCCTCTATTGTGCATTAAATACACCGTCGTGCTGGGTTGGGAGATGGGGTGGTGTGGGGATGTGCTTGTAAACACTGGCAAACAAGGACACACACTTGAAAAATCTGTGTGCACGAAAGATGTACAGGAACTGTGGATGTCCACGGTTCATGGACTGTAGCCATATGCAGTTGTAGTGTGTATGCACTTGGAGAGTAAAAACTTAAAACAAAAGTGATCAAAACATGTCTGCAGTTGGATTGTAAGAACACAATTGTTTGGATGGATGGCCACATGTTTTTCAGTGTTTACATGTAGGGGTGGGGGTGTATGAGGATGGATGTGTGTATGCTTGTTTAAGTTGGAACTACCAACAACTGCACAACCCAAATGAGTAATCTCTGTATATATGTGACACGATCTGGTCCAAGTGGGCTAAAGGTGGCAAATTTGAAATTGAGCTATATAGGCACAAATATGGAGTAAAAAACTATAAAATACCTAACAAAATACACATCACAAAACTTTAGGACCAAGTATGCGAGACCTTCAGTATATTATAATATTGTATAAGGCGACAAAAAAATTCCCTATTCTACAGGTGGACGAACCTTTCAAGTAGGATCGGTCGGTCTGGCATTAAAAAACAATTTTGGGTTTTCTGCAGGCTAAAATGTCACCAAAATATATTTTCTAAAAATGTTCAGCCAAAACTAATTTTGGACCCGCAAACGGCTGATTTTCAATAATTTTAGCAAAATAATAAAAAAAAAACCTTCTCCAAAACATAAATTCTGGGTCGGTTGAGTCCGTAGAAAAGTTTTTTTTTTTTGGCCTAAGGTAATAATTATAGAAACTTTAACTTTGAATCCCATCGAAATGTATAAATCCAAAATTGATTATTTATTTAAAATTAGAAATTGTTGGGTAACAATCATTTTGATATAGCCTGTAGTAGAATCTACAACTTAGCCCAATTTTCTTTATTGAACTCGGATGGAATTTGAAATATTGATTATTTGTTTTTAATGAAAACATTTTGAGGATTGATTCGAATCGTACGATTGATTTCGAATTCTTACATAACTAACTATCAACTTAATTAAAGATTGTCAGAGAAACTGGAGCATGCATTAACTGATGCCTTTGTCAATTCAGGCTTTTCCCCTGAGGTCATATTGTGCTTTTAATTAATTTTGTGTGAAAATCTGTGAAATATCTAGGCAAAATCAGTGTTGGCAAAATAAGTTTGCCCTTTATGTGGGTTGTAGGCTGATCTTTTTAGATATGATACTGTTTTATTTGGAACACACTATAACAATAATAGCTACAAATTAATTATAAATTGAAAATGGGCTATTCCAGTTGAAATCCATACACCCCCTATGGAAGACATGACCTTAATCTCCCACACAGGGTGTGTGATTTTCAAATGGTGTTACCTGAATGGGTGACTTCATTTTGAAATCTACACCCCTCCGTGTATGGGAGATTAAAATCATATCTTTCATGGAGGGTGATATGGATTGCAACTGGAATAGAATACAACCTAGCCCCATTTTCTTTATTGAACAAAAGATGGAGTTTGAAATATTGAAAATGCAACTTTTTACATAATTAACTATCAACCTAATGCATAGGAAAAGTACTGCCTTTTTATTCAGGCTTTGTTCCCTAAAGCTCAAACTTAAATAAAGTCAATGCACTTTTCCAGTTGAATTCCATACACAGGGGTGTGAGAGGCCACAGACCAAAAACGATGAAAATTACTAATCTGAAAAAGAGGGTAACAGGGATGTAAATCTTCAGGAAATTTCCTGATTTCAGGAAATTTCCTGATTTTGCTTCAATTTTCCCTGTATAAAGTATAGGGAAATACACATTTTCAGGAAATGTTAAAGCAGTTTCAGGAAATTATGTCAGTGCTTGTTTTCATCCCTGGGGTAAAAATGTCAAATATGGGCTGAAAATTAAAGAAATGAACACATCAATTTTGGCAACAAAAAGAGGAAATCAGCTGAAAAGAAGAACACTCACATCCCACCCCTGCATAAACCCCTATTGTGCCTGTGAAAGATGTGATGACCCGTAATCTTCCAAACAGGGAGTGAATTTTCAAATGAGGTTACCTGAACACTACACCCCCTGTGTCTTCCATACAGAGGTGTATGGTTTTCAACTGGAATAGCCCATTAGATTTTGTTGCAATTAAGTTTTACAAATAAGCAAATAAAAATGTTTGTAAAATAAATTGACCATTTATTTATAGTGCTGACCTTTTTTTTTAGCTTTGATTCTGTTTTATTTGGAACACACCATAACAACAATATAGCTGTAAATGAATTCAGATTTATATTAGTTTGATAATGTTTTATTTACATTTGATACTGTTTTATTTTGAACGCATAATAATAGTTGCAAACTAATTAAAATCTACAATAGAATTGCTAGTAACATAAGAAAAGGGAAGTGTTTAGATTTGATGTTGTTTTATTTGGAACACACTATAACAATATAGCTGCAAATGAATTTAGATTTAGGTCTAAACTGTTTTATTTAGATTTGATACTATTTTATTTTGAACTCACTATAACAATAATAGTGACAAGCTAATTAATATAAACTGAGCTCAAAAAGAAACTTATAATTTTTCACAACTTGTGAATCACAAGGTCATATCTTAAAAAACTGTCAATCAAAATGAACCAAAATCACACACAGGATTACCTTAATACTCAAAACACATGTCAGTAACCAAGCAGTTGTCCAACTGACACAAACAGCAAAATGCACTGTCATGGGACAGCTTCCTGGACTTCCTTCACTTTCACAGCCCAACATTTGGCACCCAGGACAAACATTCTGGGAGAATGCACACAAGGTCCTTGCACAGATGATAAAACGGTGCTGCTTTCTGCTTTTCATACACTTTTTTCATGAAACAGGGCTGGGCTGTGAATGTGGTCCAGGAAGCTGTCCCATGTCAGTGCATTTTGCTGTTGTGTCAGTTGGATTACTGCTTGGTTACTGACATGTGTTAAGAGTGGAGTATTGAAGTAAATCTGTGTGTAATTTTGGTTCAATTTAATCGACAGGATTTCAAGATATGACCTTGTGAAAAATTATAAGTTTCTTTTTGAGCTCAGTTTATAATGAAATTCCCAACAAAAGGGTAGTGTTTAGATTTGATCTTGTTTTATTTGGAACACACTATAACAATATAACTTCAAATTAATTAAAATCTTACTATCAAGTTGGAGGGAAAATCAAAACACGCTGATCAATTTCTTGTAGGGTTTGTCAACACCTTGTCTATATTGTTGCTTACTATTTTTATCTTTCTGCATTTGTTGACAGGTAACTATTCTGTATTGCTATAAACAACTCTTGTTTTTACTGTCATCATTTTAATTACTGCTGGTAGTGGTGAACATTGCGCTGATATTTAGGTATAAGTTTGAGTATGTTGTGTATTACAACATGTTTTGTTATACAATGGCTATATTACGAAGGCAGTGTTTTCTTAAAAAGCATAAATAGCGTGTATGTACACGGTTACACATTTTACATACCCTTTCAAATCAAAAGTTCAAAATCTAATGCGTATAAAATCTTGAAAATGTATGTGTTGAATTGCATGATTTGATATAGAAATATCTGTTATTTCAGACTGAGGTAATATTTCGTAAAAAAAGATAAATTGTTGGGGGGGGGGATGTTGTTGAGACCTTAGTAGTTAAATGTTTAAAAAATCCTCCCCCCTCACTTTTTTATTCTTCATTTTTTGGTTTTCCTACAATGTAGATTTACTTTGCATCTGTTTTGTTGAAAAGTACATGCTTAGAATAAATAATGCAATTTTGATATTATTACTGTTTACTAATATACACTGGATGCAAGTAAATTAGTTCTACATGTACATACAGCAGGAATTTACACTTGAAATATGAAATTGTTGAAAATGTCTTTTAGTATTACCATATGCCAAAGTTTGTTTGGTTTATATAAGGCGGAAAAAATAAGACTCATAACACCGTGTATTGATATAGAATGGCATGCACGCGGTTGGGCACAATGCTTACACTAGTTGTATGTTGCGTAATGCGTGACTGGTGCACTCTTATGTGAATTTACGCGAGCATGAGTTGTTTCGAGCATGAATAATTTCCGCCTTATATAAGCCAAACAAACTTTAGAAACACGCAAAACGTGTTTTGACATTGTTTGTAATGTTTCTAACAGTATAACGTATGTAGGCTCGTATTTGGCATTCGTTTACTTACAAACCTTACTTAGCCTAATACATCTATCTATACTATAATAATCATAAGCTCTGTCTGTGTGTCTGTGTGTCTGTCTGTCCGGCTATACGTTTCGCCGCGCTTCACCACATCGTTCCGATATTGCAGCCACAGATGGGTACCGGGCATGCGCTGTTTACCGGGTAGTTTCAAAGGTCATCGGAGGTCAAGGTCAAAGGTCAAAATTTCAAACTTTGTCCGATCGGGCCCAAACTTGGTAGGTGGAATCCTGGATAGGAGGGGAATATAATGCGCAAAATAAAATCGAAGTCGACCGAGGTCAAAGGTCATTACGGCGGGGTCAAATTTCAAACTTTGTCCGATTGGGGTCAAACTTGGTGGGTCGGAACCTTTGTATGAGGGGAGCATGAAAAACATTATATGGAGGTCATCCGAGGTCAAAGGTCAAAGGTCATGGATTTCAAACTTTGTCCTATCGGGCTCAAACTTGGTGGGTGGAATCCTCGATACCAGGTGAATATATCTATACTAATAAAATAATAAGCGGTCTCTATCTGTCTGTCTATCTATCTGTCTGTCTATCTGTCTGTCCAGCTATGCGTTTCGCCGTGCTTCGACGCATAGCGCTGAAATTTCGCATATAGATAGGTATCGGGAAAAGCATGTTGGCCATGTGGTTTTGAAGGTCATCGGAGGTCAAGGTCAAAGGTCAAAATTTCAAACTTTGTCCGATCGTGCCCAAACTTGGTGGGTGGAATCCTTGATAGGAGGGGAATATAATGCGTGAAATAAAATCGAGGTCAACTGAGGTCAAAGGTCATTACGGAGGGGTCAAATTTCAAACTTTGTCCGATCGGGCTCAAACTTGGTGGGTCGAAACCTTCGTATGAGGGGAGCATGAAAAACATTATATGGAGGTCATCCAAGGTCAAAGGTCAAAGGTCATGGATTTCAAACTTTGTCCTATCGGGTTCAAACTTGGTGGGTGCAATCCTTGATACGAGGGGAATATATGCAAAAATAAAATTGAGGTAAACCGAGGTCAAAGGTCATGTAGGGGCTAAATTTCAACTTTGCCCTATTGGCCGAAAACTTGATAGGTGGAATCCTTTGTATGACTGAGGGGAGCATGAAAAAAATTGCACCAAGGTCATCCGAGTTCAAAGGTCATCTGGGGTCAAACAGTATCGCTATCATGCCAGTGCTCTCACAGCATCTGGGCTCTCACAGCCGCAGGTGCACTAGTACTAATAAAATCGTGAGCTCTGTCTGTCCGTCTGTCCGGCTATGCGTTTCGCCGCGCTTCGACGCATCGTTCCGATATTTCGGATATAGATAGGTATCGGGCATTCCACGTTTATGGGGTAGTTTTAAAGGTCATCGGAGGTCAAGGTCAAAGGTCAAAATTTCAACTTTGTCCGATCGGGCCCAAACTTGGTAGGTGGAATCCCTGATACGAGGCGTGTATATGCCCGAAATAAAACGGGCATTCCACGTTTATGGGGTAGTTTTAAAGGTCATCGGAGGTCAAGGTCAAAGGTCAAAATTTCAACTTTGTCCGATCGGGCCCAAACTTGGTAGGTGGAATCCCTGATACGAGGCGTGTATATGCCCGAAATAAAATTGAGGTCAACCGAGGTCAAAGGTCATTACGGAGGGGTCAAATTTCAAACTTTGTCCGATCGGGCTCAAACTTGGTGGGTGGAATCCTTGATACGAGGGGAATATATGCCCGAAATAAAATTGAGGTCAACCGAGGTCAAAGGTCATTACGGAGGGGTCAAATTTCAAACTTTGTCCGATCGGGCTCAAACTTGGTGGGTGGAATCCTTGATGCGAGGGAATATATGCCCGAAATGAAATTGAGGTCAACCGAGGTCAAAGGTCATTATGGAGGGGTTAAATTTCAAACTTTGTCCGATGGGGCTCAAAATTGGTGGGTGGAATCCTTGCTACGAGGGGAATATACGCGCAAAATACCATTGAGGTCAACCGAGGTCAAAGGTCATTACGGAGGGGGTCAAATTTCAAACTTTGTCCGATCGGGCACAGACTTGGTGGGTGGAGTCCTTGCTACGAGGGCTTAAACATGGTATAACGAATTCTCAATATGACAGGAACAGGAAGATTCCACCACTCCCTGTGAGGACTGCAATGTCTTCCCAGCATTCATAGCTGAAAATGATTTCTAAATTTCAAACGGATGTATCAAATAAAACTGAGGTCATCAAAGGTCAAAGGGGATCAAGCCAAGGTCATTTAGGGTCAGAGGTCATATGGGGTCAGTGGGGGGTCAAACAGCATCACTATCTGATGCCGGTGGTGCTCTCACGTACAGCTACAGTGCCCTCACAGCCGCAGGTACTCTAGTAACTTAATAAAAATACAGGAATTTTAATTTCAATATCATTCCTTTGTACAGTTTACTTTCAATGTTTCTGTTGGTCTATAATAAGAATTTATGAACAATAAGCTTCCATCAAGTCAATTACCACTAATTCTTGAGTTCAAAGCATTAGACTCATTTGCCCCATATTTCATTGGTACATTTATTTGTAATTCTTGAGCTCTATAAAACAGACTCATTTGTCCCATTATTCATTGGTACATATTTTTAATTCTGGAGTTTTAAACAGACTTATTCGCCCCATTGTTCATTAGTACATAGTTGTAGTAATTCTTGAGTTCTAAACAGACTCATTTGTCCCATTGTTCATTAATACATATAGTTCTTGAGTTCTAAACAGACTCATTAGTCCCATTGTTCATTAGTACATTTGTAGTTCTTGAGTTCTAAACATCGGACTCCTTTGGTCCATTGTACATTTGTACATTTGTAATTCTTGAGTTCTAAACATTAAGATTTATTTGTCTCATAAATATTGTTCATAGGTACATAATTGTAATTCTTGAGCTCTAAACATTGATGCATTTGTCCCATTGTTCAGTGGTACATTTGTAGTTCTTGAGTTCTAAACATTTGACTCATTTGTCCCATTGTTCATTGGTGCATTTGCAGTTCTTGAGCTCTAAACATTAGACTCATTTGTCCCATTGTTCATTGGTACATTTGCAATTCTTGAGTTCTAAACATTTGACTCATTTGTCCCATTGTTCATTGGTACATTTGCAGTTCTTGAGCTCTAAACATTATATTCATTTGTCCCATTGTTCATTGGTACATTTGTAATTCTTGAGTTCTAAACATTACGCCTCAT
The DNA here is from genome assembly GCF_039555335.1 of Amphiura filiformis. NCBI lineage: Eukaryota > Metazoa > Echinodermata > Ophiuroidea > Amphilepidida > Amphiuridae > Amphiura > Amphiura filiformis. Next base: position 34,149,501 of record NC_092637.1, read on the forward strand.
TTGTCCCATTGTTCATTGGTACATTTGTAGTTCTTGAGTTCTAAACATTCGACTCATTTGTCCCATTGTTCATTGGTACATTTGTAGTTCTTGAGTTCTAAACATTTGACTCATTTGTCCCATTGTTCATTGGTACATTTGTAATTCTTGAGTTTTAAACATTCGACTCATTTGTCCCATTGTTCATTGGTACATTTGTAATTCTTGAGTTCTAAACATTAGACTCATTTGTCCCATTGTTCATTGGTACATTTGTAATTCTTGAGTTCTAAACATTTGACTCATTTGTCCCATTGTTCATCGGTACATTTGTAATTCTTGAGTTCTAAACATTAGACTCATTTGTCCCATTGTTCATTGGTACATTTGTAGTTCTAAACATTCGACTCATTTGTCCCATTGTTCATTGGTACATTTGTAGTTCTAAACATTTGACTCATTTGTCCCATTGTTCATTGGTACATTTGTAGTTTTAAACATTCGACTCATTTGTCCTATTGTTCATTGGTACATTTGTAGTTTTAAACATTCGACTCATTTGTCCCATTGTTCATTGGTACATTTGTAATTCTTGAGTTCTAAACATTAGACTCATTGTTCCCATTGTTCATTGGTACATTTGTAATTCTTGAGTTTTAAACATTCGACTCATTTGTCCCATTGTTCATTGGTACATTTGTAGTTCTTGAGGTCTAAACATTAGACTCATTGTTCCCATTGTTCATTGGTACATTTGTAATTCTTGAGGTCTAAACATTCGACTCATTTGTCCCATTGTTCATTGGTACATTTGTAGTTCTTGAGGTCTAAACATTAGACTCATTTGTCCCATTGTTCATTGGTAAATTTGTAATTCTTGAGCTCTAAACATTGGACTCATTTGTCCCATTGTTCATTGGTACATTCGGCAATGATCCATCTCCTCCATTCTGTGAAACAGTGCTAGCAACATTCATGCGAGTCACTTGTGTGTCCGATGCCCCTCGATCCTGCACAACAGTCCCTTGGGTTCGAATTGCAGAAACTTCTGACATCCATTTGCGACGGCTGCTAATGATTGCTGCTATGGTGTACAAATACGGATTGATAGCGGAGTTGATCGGTAACACGAAAGTAACAGACCACGCAAACACAGAGGGTGGCAGAGTGAGAACTCGGGCCTGAACTAAGATCCCGAGAAGGATGATCGGGAACCAGCATGCAAAGTCGGTGATGACGATCGCAGCCACTTTGGCAGTCATGCGTAGCTGTTCCTTCATCTCCTTGTTCAACCCAGCGCGTTTTGACGATTTATACACAGCTCGCACTATTTCCACGTAACAGATGAATATGGTCAGATAGCAGAAGAGATTGAGTCCAAGAAATACCACAGTGGAAAAATGCATTCCTGTCACCATGCCTTGTGACGATGTGTTGAATACAGCGATGTTTGTCCTGTAGCCTTCTCCATGTAATTCACGATAAGATTCATCGGTTATGAACACTTCCGTTAGAGCTAAAGGAAGGCCTATGCACACATGGGAGTTGTCATAGAATTTGAAGTTGCGTCCAGATAAGATGGATGGCACGATTCCGAGCACAAAGGATATGAGCCACGTGATTATGACAATAACTTGAGCTGAGTGCCTGTTAACCCGTTTGGTAGCGTAAGGAAATCGGACACTTATGAATCTGTCGATGCTGATCAGTGTTACAAAGAACACAGAGGCTTCACTGGAGAAAATTGATAATGCACCGGATATTCGGCAGGTTACGCCAGATCTCCAGGTCTCCGATTGCAGCGGGAAGTCTTCCCCAAAATAGGCATCGGCGGATCCAATGATGATCATGTAGACACCCATAAGTAAATCGGACATGGCCAGACTGCTGAGAAGCATAGCTTGGACTTTATTCTTCTGTGTTGTCTTCTGTCTCCATGCCAAGACGAAGATGTTACCTGCAAGAGCGTTGAAACCGATCAGCCACATCATGACGACCAGAGTCCTGTCTGCTAACAGTCTATCGCACGTGAGGTATGGGGACCTGTCATCCGCTGCGCTGCAGATGACACGTGGTGGACTAAAGCATTCACAGATCTCATGCTGGCTTACATATAACTCGGTATTGTTTGGTAGATTAGAGAATGTAGCATGAGTCACCATTGACAGAGGATTGTCTTTTAGGTTCAAGTAAACCAATCCGGTGAGATGACTGACACGTGGAATTTGCTGCAACCGATTCTCAGATATGTCGAGAAAGTTCAGACTCAAAGTGTTGACAAATATATCAGACGGCAGTTGTGTAAGTTCATTCTCGGTTAGAAATAGGCTCTTAATATTGGTCAGATCTTTGAATATTCCAGAATCTATTTTGATACCTGGGTTGGTGCTTAGTGCTAGCCCTTCCAAATTGACTAAACCATTAAAGATATCACTGCTTAATTCCAGTAGCCTATTTGCTTCTAACGAAAGCACCGCTAGGTCTGGCATTGGATGAAATACATCAAAGTCAATGCTGTGTATTTGATTTTTAGCAAGGAAAAGATTACTTAATATTCCATGTACCAAATCTAACGTCCCCTGATGATAAAGTACTCAAGTTATTCACAGGCAGATCGAGGGACTGAAGTTTTGACATATTAGGGAACAAGTTCACACCTACCTCCAGTAGTTGGCAATTTCTGAAAAACAACTTTTCCATATTTACCAGGTCATCAAACAGGCCTACGGGTAATCTACTGACTTTGGTATTTTGCATTTCTAAATATCTGAGCTTGGTAAGTCCTTGGAACTGCCGAATATCAAGTTCATGGAGTGGGTTGTTACTTAATTTCAAACTCGCCAAATTCACCAAACTGTGGAAAGTGTCGTTTGGCAGTGATGTTAGCATATTATCATTTAGGAGCAATAGCAAGAGTTTGGACATATTTCGAAACAAGCCACTTTCAGGTAAGGTGGTCAAGTTATTTTCGAATAGGAACAGACGCGAAAGTTGAGTCAAATCTCGAAACAAGTCATCTTCAATTGTTGTGAGTTGGTTTCGGTACAAGTACAGTCGCTCCAAATTGCTTAAATTGTGGAACACGGTACTTGGTAAGGAGGTCAGGTTGTTGGAATCCAGTGCTAGACTTGTAATCATACCCAGGTCTTGAAACAATGTGCTGTCTATTTCCACCAGCTGGTTGTCATGGAGATAGAGCAGCATAAGATTGTGCAATCCTTGAAATAATGTGCTGTCTATTTCCACAAGCTGGTTGTCGTGGAGATAGAGCTGGGTAAGATTGTGCAATCCGCGAAACAGCCCCGATGGCAAGGTAGTCAGCGTGTTGGTGTAAATTACCAAATAACGAAGACTGGCTAGGCCTTGGAACAACGTCTCATTCAGCGACTGCAGCCGATTACGCGTCAAGTATAAGTGAGTGAGTCGGTGTAATTCTTGGAATATTCCAGCAGGTAGAGATGTCAGAAGATTTTTGGATAAAGACAAATAAGTCAGCTCACCCATCCCGTGGAAAATACTAACATCGATCGACTCCAGTTGGTTATCCAAAAGACTTAGATGATTTAAAAGAGTTAGGTTGTTGAATATACCTCTAGGCAGGTCACTCAGTTCATTCTCATAAAGATCCAAGCGTGTAAGCTTTCTTATCTTGCTAAACAGGCCCAATTCAAGCTTAACCAGTTGGTTTCTATGAAGTCTTAAAACGGACAGCTGCAGTAAGTTAGAAAACAGATCTTTGTCAATGGTTTTCAACAAATTGTCTGATAAATCTAACTCACTCAACCAGTCTAGATCATGAAATGCTCCAGTTTGCAGTTCTTGCAGCAGATTGCCACCAAGATTGAGGACTTCCAAATTTGACAACCCACGAAATGCATATTCATCAATATGCACAATTCTATCTTTGCTTAGATGTAATTGGACGATGGTAGGAAAGACTATCAGTACCTTTTGATTGTCTTTGTCCGGACATGTCAGGATGACCTCTCTATTGCTCAAACTTGCATTACAGCTGCTAGGGAATAACATCCTGCAAGCGCCATCACCATCTCCATTCAATCCAGCATTACAGGTGATCATGTCACTATAACCATTCACTTTCACACACCTTTGATCCAAGTCGTCATCCATCTGGACGTCATTATAAGACTCGGGACAGTTGCCCACTGATGAAGCCTTCCTATTGAAAGAGATGCTGACACTACCAAGGAGATTAATTTGGAAAGTGAGTTGAGATAAAACCGTATGGCATGGATGAGGCTGGTTGTCTATCACCACATACTTACTAGGACACATATCCAGATCTCCTTCTCGTTCAATGTAGAGAAACACTGGAATGGAGTCATTGCATGGTGGAATATCAACACCAATCAATGAGTCAGTGGATGTAGCGACTCGGAGGCTGCAAAACTTGTATGCGTCACCGATGAAAGTGTAGATTATGTCTCCATCGCTATCGGTGCTGTTTTGTACATCGCACAACAGGGTGCTGTTGATGTCGGCATTATCCCACAGAGGCGTTACCTCCACATCTTGAGCTGCTGCGTGTATCTGTTCCAAATTTGGGCAAAACGTTAGCGTCATTATGATGATACAGAGCTTTAACGTTGAAATGAATGAAGTACCCATTGTGAAACGCTGTGATGCGTTGTTAGCCTGCATGGTCTTACCCCTTATAGGTTGCATTGAAATGAAATATGCTGCAGTGCACTTCAAAGCTTGTGGTGAAGTGAATGTTTATTGTTTTTACGCAAGTTATGTCCGGTCGGATTGGCAGTTAAGTTGTTGGTAGAGCTGACAAAAGGTTAAAAAGATAACAATTGGTGTGTAGCCACGAGTATCCTCTTCACGTATTGTATGGGAAGAAAATTTCTTGTGACATGTACCATACGCTTCAAAGCTTGTGGTGAAGTGAATGTTTATTGTTTTTACGCAAGTTATGTCTGGTCGGATTGACAGTTAAGTTGTTGGTAGAGCTGACAAAAGGTTAAAAAGATAACAATCGGTGTGTAGCCATCCTCTCTACATATTGTGTGGGAATAGAGTTTCTTATGATATGTATCATTCAACCTACAAAGCGTCTTTTGATAAATGCAACGAATAATATCCAAGCTACCTATAGAATGTCTCGAGTTTGAAATGAGCAATGTATTAGTCGGTGCAAACTAATTTACAGCATCCACAGTTCTGCGAAGTCAGAAAAGATGTTTTCTTACAAGAATAGTAACAATCATACACTACTGTCTGCTTCCGTGATAATTTGTTCATTCAGCTGCGATTTGTTGAAATCTGTTTTGTAATATAAACAGCGACAACATCAAATCATTCACTGCTTGCTGTCTATGCTAAAGTTTGTTCGTTCAGGTACAATTTGTTGTAATCCATTTTGTAACAGAAATAGCGACAAAATCAATTCATTCGCTGTCTGCTGTGCATCAATTGTAAACTTTATTCATTCAGGCGGTAATTGAAAATTAAATCCGTTGTTATTACATGTAGAAGCAATGATGGTATCAAATCATTGACAGTCTCTGCATCAATCATAAGTTTGTTCATTCAGCAAATCTAATTGAATTGCAAGTATTAATACCGGCTCTAAGTGGATTCAAGGCGAGGATTCTTTTGTGCTGCATCAAAAGTTGGTGCGATATTACCATAGTTACAGCACATCACTGGTCACTGTGGTCTTAATGACAATTGTAGTAGTGGTGTTTTCAATATGATGCGACGTTCCGCAGATATTGATATATTGTGGCTTCAGTGATCACTGCATGGCTGGTCAAGATAAACCTTGCATTCAATATGTGATATGCTGTATGGAACTAACTGAAGCAGTGTACCCAACTGGGGCTATTCCATCTAAAAACCAAACCCCCTTGAAGTGTTTAGAATTTGTATGCTGTATGGAACTAACTGAAGCAGTGTGCTCAATGGGGGCTATTCCATCTAAAAACCATACTCCCTTGAAGTGTTTAGAATTTGTATGGAACTAACTGAAGCAGTGTGCCCAACTGGGGCTATTCCATCCAAAAACCATACCCCCTTGAAGTGTTTAGAATTTGTATGCTGTATGGAACTAACTGAAGTAGTGTGCTCAATGGGGGCTATTCCATCTAAAAACCATACCCCCTTGAATTGTTGAGAATTTGTATGCTGTATGGAACTAACTGAAGCAGTGTGCTCAATGGGGGATATTCCATCAAAAAACTACCCCTTGAAGTGTTTAGAATTTGTATACTGTATTGGAACTAACTGAAGCAGTGTGCCCAACTGGGGCTATTCCATCTAAAAACCATACCCCCTTGAAGTGTTTAGAATTTGCAACCAAATTCAATAGTTCATTCCAGATCCAACACTTTTCATTCAAAAACAGTTTTTTTTAAAGGGCTTGAATAGTGATGTTTTCACATTTTTTTTTGTGGGACCTGAGAGCACATTAGACATCAAATTTTCATTTTCAATATGAGGAATATCCTTCTGATATCAAACTTTTTTTTGATTTTGAGATACACATTTTATTGCAAATGATTATATTGATATTTTTATTAAAAAAATTAACAGTCCTTGAAGCAAATTGTATAAATCTAATGATATGTACTTAAAGTGTATGTAGCAGGGATGAAAAGCCGTTCATCATATGAAAATTTTGACCTTTCGTATTGAACATATAGATTTTGCCCCCCCCCAAAAAAAAAACACCAAAAGAATGTAGGTCTTTTGGGGGAAAAATTATGTATATCTTCAATATTATTAAGGTCAAAATTTACAATTGATGGTCAGCTTTTCATGCCAGCTACATACACTTTAAATACATATTATTAGATTTATAAAGTTTACTTTAAGGACTGTTAAAATATCAAAAATATAAAGAATATTAAATTTTAATAATTTGCCATAAAATTTGTATTATATCGTGAATTAAAAAAAATCAAAATTATTTAATATCAGAAGGACATTCCTCGTATTCGGAATGCAATTTGATATGTCTGATGTGCTCTCAGGTCCCACAAAAATACTGTGCAATTATGTTGCTATCATATTCCTTAAGGGGGTACTACACCCCTCGATAAATTTGTGCCTATTTTTGCATTTTTCTCAAAAACTAATAAACACACTGGTAAAAGTTATGTATATTATAGGGGCAAGGAATCCAATTACTACACTGGCATTTCAGTGACCCAAGACAAGCGGTTCGTTATTTATGATAAGAAATAAGGTATACCGCTAGGATGTACCTCATTTCCTATCATATATACTGTACTGCTTGTCTTGAGTCACTGAAATTTCAATGTAGTAATTAGATTCCTTGCCCCAATAATATATATAACTTTTGTTACCAGTGTGTTATTATTTTTTGAGAAAAATGCAAAAATAGTCACAAATTTACACAGGGGTGTAGTACCCCCTTAAGCATACATAAAATGTACCAGTGCAAATGGAATTGAGATAGCATTGCCAGTGTCATCTTCCACAGGGGTGAGGGGTGGTCAAATGGAACAGCCCAATTTTTGTACTCGTAAAAATTCAAACCCAATTTACATGTTTAATCGATAAGAGAAAACATGAAATTCGAATGTCACCTCAATGAAATTTAGTAAAGAAAACTGCAATTTTCATGTTTTTTATTTGCATCTGATGTTTGAAGAACTACAGTTCTAATTGGCTGATTCATTTGAACTCCACACTCCCTCTGGAGGATTTTGGAATTTCAATCAAATTCAATAGTTGAGATAATTAATTCGAAATCCAACCATCTCCATCACTACAAAGATGTGGAAGATTTTGGAATTTTAAACAAAATGTTTTCTTTTTCATTTTTGGCCCCCACACAAATGTGGGGCTTCTGTTATCATCCCAATGGTTGAATTGGTTGGCTGTCCGTCCGGGCGGAAGCAAAGCCATAATCCCCTTTTCACCATCACTTACCCAAAGACCCCATTACCAGCACATGCTCTGTCACCCAAAGTCCCCATATTTTTCCTTTGATCTGTCACCCAAAGCTTAAACATAATAACAGATCAACTTCAAACTTGGTATGGTGATTGGATATGGTTGGCTGATGTGCTGTATAGTTTTGTGTCATTTTATTTGCATATTTATGAATATTAATGAACTTATTTGCATATATTGCCTACATTTAAATCCACTCTGCAGCTTAAACGCAATAACCGATCAACTTCATTATTATGTTTTCAGGGTTATTAGGAGTTAAGAAAACCTAATAATGATAATATTGGATGGCTTGTTTCGCATGATACCATAACATATCGGATTTGTCATACAAATATCGAACTCGCCGTTGGCTCGTCCGATATTTTTATGACTCATCCGATATGTTATGGTATCATGCTCAGCCATCCAATATTATATCAAACTTGGTATGGTGATTGGATATGGTTGGCTGATGTGCTGTATAGTTTTGTGTCATTATATTTGCATATTTATGAATATTAATGAACTTATTTGCATATATTGCCTACATTTTCATTTTAAATCCACTCTGCAGCTTAAATGCAATAACCGATCAACTTCAAATTTTGATTGGTGATTGTATATGGTGGCCTGATGTGCTGTATAGTTTTGTGTCATGTTATTTGCACATTTATGAATATTAATGAGCTTCGTAAATAAATTCATCAGGATTGTCCATAATTCATAATTTGCTAAAGTTCTTGTATACATATCCAAAAGTATTTCAATATAAAAATGTTAACCATGAAATACTTTTGGATTTGTTTACAAGAACTTTTGCAAATTATGAGCTTATGTGCATATTTTGCCTATATTTTCATTAATCTACTCTGCAGCTTAAACGCAATGACCGATCAACTTGGAATGGTGATAATATATGGTGGCCTGATGTGCTGTATAGCTTTGTGTCATGTTATTTGCATATTTATGAATATTAATGAGCTTATTTGCGTATTCCATATTATTTGTATTTTCAAACCTTACCTTATTAAACCTTTTTATTTATAGACCTTTGTGTGGGGTCACCATAATTACGAATCGCGTAAATCTAGTTAGACCAAATTGTGTAAAATGCAACTGAATTTGATAAATTTGTCAACAATTTTAACGGGAACTTAACATAAAGTTAAATTGAATGTTATAGGTTCAAATTGAATTGAAATTATGGCATTGAAATCTTCCACAGGGGGTATGTAGAGTTTAAATGGAACAGCCCACTATGTTTACTAGGGCAATATTTTTGAACAATTAATCATTGATTGTAAACAATACTTTTGCATGATGAAATTGAAATGTTTACTCCAAACAATATTTGGTGGAACCTGTTGTCCATTATATTACCCCCTTTCTTACAGTGTTCCTGATTGGTTAAATACATGATATAATAATGTTGGTAACCAATCAAAATAGAGCTTTTAGATTTGTAAGCAATTTTAAGTTTAAACTGGCTATTCTTACCATGTCTCTGATTGGCTTAATGATAATGATATGTCCTCTTTGTAACCAATCAAAAAGGTTCATAGAGGCTGATAATTCGGCTGGTGGTGCCCATGAAATTTTACATCATTTGTTTGAAAAAAAAATCACTCTCTTCTAATTGTGTTTACTATGATAACACTTGTCAACAATGATGCATTGATTGTAAACAATAGTGTCAAATGGTGTCCATATTTATATATAGGAATATTGACATTTTGATATAGTGTGTACACCATTGACTTTTTGTGCAGAAGAATACTAGTAGTTGTATTTGATAAATAAGACTTGAATGAGTTGAACAGTTGATTTTGGCAACAATTGTTATTGGATATATAAAAAGAAATTTAATATCACTGGAAAAGAATCAATTTCTTATAACGGTAGCACCATTTCATAATATACAAATATTGACTGCTATGAGGGGCATATGGTTAAGATTATAGGCCCAAGGTGATCTGAAAAACTATGCTATGACCCCAGGCGCAGCCGAGGGTCATAGCATGGTTTTGAGATCACAGAGGGCCTATAATCTTAACCATGTCCCGAATAAAGCTGTCAATATTTGTTTTTTATACCGAATGGATATGTGGATGTTGCGATTGCGCAGTTTGATCAGTATACAAGTTACAAGTATACTGTGTCCATCAGTGGGGGGTATATGTGACAAGGGGATGGGGTGTTTGTGACAAGTTTTGATTACATGTTCTAAGGTGTATATTCCAAGTCATATTGCAAGCTATATGTTTTGATGAATCCAAGTGTGTGAAAATATTGGATCCAAAACATAATAATGATAAAATTGGATGCTTTACGCCCAATATTTATTGGTCTCGCTATGAGTTTTAAAATATTAGACTCAACTACGTCTCGTCCAATATTTTAAAACTCATAGCGAGACCAATAGATATGGGTCCAAGCGATCCAATTTTATATCAAACTTAGGTCATAGGTGAAGTATGCGGGCCTTCATGTTATGGCATTGTGTCACATAATTTCAAGGTCACCGTAGGTCATCTGAATGTTTTCTTGAAATTTGGATCAAGTTGCTCTCAGGCCATGCGTTTTACCATGCTTTTAAAATTTTGCACGTTGATAGGGGCAAGTGCATCGAGCTGCAATTTTGCACGGTGATGGGAGCAAGTGCAGGAGGGCAGCATGGCCAGTGATAGGAAGGGGTAGTGATCAAATTTTGAAATATGTCCCATTGGGCTTAAACTTGGTTCAAATAACCTTGATTAGGTGTGATCAAATTTTTGACATGTGAGGGTGGGCTTCAATACAGAGCGCAGAGAAAATGGAGAAAATGAAGATTTTGACACCCCAAGAACCCCAGTGGCTTGGCCAAGGGGGGGAATGGAAGAGGGCAGCTGTGAGAAGTCTTACCCTCTTCCTTCCCCCTGTGGGATGCTGGCCCCCCCCCCCCCCTTTGCCCACCCTATGAAATAGTGCTGGCTACGCCACTGCAGAACCCCAAGCAAACTGACATTTTAATGGAAAAAGGGTGTCTAATAATTTGATACTATCATGTAGCGATAGATAGCCACATAACATGAAACATGAGCGCATTTGTGTAAAATGCTTAAAAATTTAAAATACAAAATTCCCAAAATTGGGACAAAAAATTCAGGCGACACACTTTTGCTTATAACAGAACGGTAAACTGCATATCCGTCTTTACACGCTTTTCAATGGGAAATGAACTTTGCTGCTTGGATGATGTCACGAGAGGTTAGCCTTTATTCCGTATTGAAAAGCGTGTCAAGACGGATATGCAGTCGACCGGCCTCTAGCATTGCCAACTGTTGGCCTACAGACATGATTGACATGTTTTTCTCGCCTGACCTATGTTCATGTTCAACATGTTCAAAGGGAGACTTTAATGGTCACTATGGTGGTGGGTGGGGGGTATGTGTGAGGGGTGTAAATGCTATGATGATGAAACTTGGTAGGGGCAGCATGACTATACCTGGTTAGTTTTTCAGCACAAAATATGGTAATTATGTACCTAATTTGCATAATGTATGTGTATCGATCAAAATACCTGGTGAACAGATTATCGGGAGATCCGTATGGGCTACTACATGTAGACTGGTTCTATTTTGGTAAAATCATGTTCCTAGCGGCAAGTTTGCGTAAAAGTTGGTAACTAGCTTATTTTTGTTTTAAATTTGTTGTCTGCCAAGCAATATTTTTGAGCCTGTGACCCTAAAAACCCCCAAATGATCCCATAGAATCGTATAGGGGCAAAAATGAATTCTATTCCAATAACACTTTCAAACATCTCAAATTATGCGTCTGACCCCACGGATCCTAGAAATGTAATGTTTGTGTGTGTACGACCTGTCGTTAAGAAGTTATGGGGCACAAGAGGTCACAGGTCGATTTGCTTGTTGTGTATGGGTCAAAAGTCAAAGTTCTCCAATTTTCTTAAAAATTGAGGCAAATTGTTCCCTACCTTAGAGGTTTCAGAAAAAGAATAGTTTGAACTATCTGTGATGTCTAGTTAGCATACAGCAAAGAGTCAAAAGATATGTAGGTTTCCCATAATATATGATTCAATGGAATTTGCATTTATTTATCATCTATCTTCTAAACTTGACATCCCTTGAACTTGAGGAAAGTTTGCGGCCATTTTTATGAAAATCGGAGGAACTTTAATTTTTCACTCCTGTATAACATGCAAATTGACCTTGGACCTATTGAACCTCATAACTTGGTAAACTATATGTCCTACATGCAAATATGTTACATTTTTGTGATCCTCAGACCCAGACGAATAATTTGACATGTTTTTCAGTGAATTTGGAGCATTTTTTATTTTTACCCCCTGTATGATCATGTAGGGAGTTGGGGAGGGGGTCTTTTTTAGAGTCACATGGTTCCAATATATTAGGTTGGCTGGCAGACAAAATTTTATAATTCAGCATATACCCGAATTAACCAAAATAATTTGGTTGCCAGCTTTTACGCGAACTTGATAGGGAGTAGCGTGGCCAGAGGTTCTCAACCTGATTAGATTTTCAGTGCAAAATATGCTAAATAGCATGGTCATTTTGGGGTCATTTGAGGTCATCTGTGGTCAAATCGCCATAGATTGTTGCAGGCTCATGAAATTTGATGGGACTGACCACCATATAGCAAGACAAAAAATTAGAAATTTTAGTGTTAATTCATTGCAAATTAATATGACCTTAAAAGGCTCTTTAGATATTTTAATGTTAATTCATTACAAAATTATATGACCTTAACAGCCCAGTAATGAACACAACAAAGCAGAAGAATAAAATAGATTTATTATGTTTTGTTCACATTAAATGATTAATACTATTTTCATATAAAAACAAGTTTTAGTAATTATTATATCTTTGCAATAGATTAGGCCTAAAAAATTGTTTGATTGGCGTAACCCGACCGAAAGTAGGCCCGACCCTAGACTTTTTTTGTTGTAAATTAAAAAAAGAAAAAAGAAAAAAAGTTCCTATGCCTTTATCGAATGCAATTTACAGTTTAAAAAGTTTTTTTTTTTAAATGGTCCTACCTACCTAATTTTTTTTTATGTTTCGCCAATCAAACAATTTATTTTTTGAGGCCATAGTGAAAATTGGGCTATTCCATGTGAAATCCATACACCCCCCAATGTAACTTCACCGTAATCTTTTTTCTGGGGAGTATCAATTTTAAATTGAGTTACCTGAATGGGTAAAGATTAAAGTCATGTCTTCCATAGGGGGTGTGTGGATTTAAAATGGAATTTACCCATTGTATCAAACAAGGTGTTTTTTTCTAAAGGCACTATCAGTTTTTTACATTTCCAGTGGTCATTTTCGTGTGTATAATTCTCATGGTCTGCTGATTTTTAACTGCTTCACACTTCATTGTTGGGCAGGAAAAACCTATGTACTTGTGGCCCTTGAACAATAGGTTACATTGGAGATTTTGCTTTAAACATGTTCAGGGGCCAATGATACATAGGTTTTTCCTGTCCAACTCCAATTTATTTTAGCTGTCGTTGTGTTGAACACCGAAAGCGCTAAAATTAATATTGTGCAAAAAATTCCACTTTTACTATATAACATTTATCGACAGAATTTGTTTTATTACCCAGCAAACACAAAACGTTTTATGAAAAAAAAAAACGTTTAAATTTTTTATATAAAGGGTTTATGAAAGGAGGGTACAAAATATTTGAAAAACATCCAAAAAATATTTTTGAAAATAAAACTTGATGCAAAACATTATTATGTTATTAGGTGTTGACAACATATTTTGAAAAAATATTTGCCATAAAATTTTTTAAAGTGTTGTTGCAGTGTTTTTTCATTATGAAACATTTTAAAGATGTTTTGCATGACCTTTATATAACCGGACAACAAGATGTTATTATTATAACGTTTTGATCAATACCAAAACGTATTGATAACATGTTTATTTGGACAAATTAGTGACACAATTTTTGGAAATCATAAGTAGGTAGCCTGTGTGGTGTGAACAAGCAAAATCAGTCGGAAGTCAGATATGATCAATTTTCAGTTTCTTACAGGATTGTAAACATAATTTTCAAAGCTACATTTTGCAGAAAACCCCATTGAATTTGGACAACCAGCTCAAAAGATACATGTATTAGCAGTTAAAGAGTTTTGAAAACAGTAGGAAACAAATTAAATACTTCCTTTGTTTGGCTAATCTCAAAATCAATATTTCCGACTTCCGACTGATTTTGCTTTGATAATCACATCACATATATTACTAGTGATTTCTATACTTGGTATAAACCTACTAGCCATACTGTCCAAACAATCAGCTCTGTGGCCACTGCATGGTCATTAATTTATTTGCGTCAGTATTTTCATTTCGCCACCTTGAGCACTTCACTTCCTTCCAGTTTGTCCATACCATACCGTTATCATTTTGTCCGGTCTGATAGAGGCCATTCAGGTTGCTACCAGTGCTTCCGTTGCTACCGAAACAGTTATCATACCACCATGCCCCATGGTATTGAGAAGCGCAGTTGCCAGGGTTATTATTGTTATCGTTATCGCCATCTTTGGTTGTGAATGCCTGCCCATCATGAGGAAGAAGTGCGTTTCCGGCGTCGCCACTGTAGGTACCAAGTGAGAGCTTGTAATTGTCTATTGCATCTGAAATCCGGAATGTATCATACTTTGCGTAGGCTCTGCTTCCATCAAACGCTTCCAGGTCGACGCGGAGTTCATATTTTGCGAGCGAGGTTAACAGATGAATCTGTTTGAGTCCAAGCCAATGATCGCTGTTTAAATGGCCAAAACCTGTAGCGTAGGCGTCCCAACCGAGATAAAAATCAGCGGTGCCTTCAAAGCGTCGTAGGAAAACAGTCCAACCGCCTGCGTCAGTCGTCATGTCGCAGTATGCGTAAAACGAGTCATGTGGGGTGATGCTGTGGTGATGAGATCCAATCTTATAGATGCCGCTCGTTGTATGGCCTTGTGCGAATAGATCAGTACAGTCCATACCTGTTTGGTGAAGTCAAAACAGTGATGCAGAGTTAGTCATATGCTATACCTAACTTGAAAAAATTAAAATGATTCAGTTTCACTTTATTAGGTTAATGAAAGTCTATTTTGAGTCACCCGCCCTCACTTAATTTTCTGACCTTGAATTCATTATTGTGATTTTCCAAAAAACCTGATAAAAACTGGTACAATAAAAACAATGAATATTTATTCATTTTTAGTGGAAAAAATCAAAATCAAAATTTATTTGGCTACCAACCTTGCAGCCTCTTTAATAGTATACTTTTTAATCTCACTTGGACTAATTTAAACATCCATCTTTAAGGGCTGGGGTATGAGCGTTTGGACAGTATTTATTTTGGGACATTAGAGCACATCAGACATATCGAATTGCATTCTGAATACGAAGAATGTCATTCTGATATCAAATAATTTTGATTTTTGAACTTAGCAATTTAATACACATTTTATGGCAAATCATTAAAATTGATATTTTGATATTTAACAGTACTTAAAGTAAACTTTATAAATCTGATGATTTATACTTAAAGTGTATGTAGGTGGGATGGAAAGCCGACGATCAATTGAAAAATTTGACCTTTCGTATTGAAGATATGGATTTTTTCCCAAAAACACCAAAAAAAATTAGGTCTTTTTGGGAAAAAAATCCATATCTTCAATATGAAAGGTCAAAATTTTCAATTGACCGTCAGCTTTTCCTCCCTGCTACATACACTTTAAGAATATATCATTAGATTTATATAATTTACTCAGAGGACTGTTATATATCAAAAATTTGAAAAATATCAAATTTTTATAATTTGTCATAAAATTTGTATTATATTGTGATTTAAAAAAAATGCAAATTATTTGATATCAGAAAGACATGCTTCGTATTCAGAATGCAATTCGATAAGTCTGAGGTGCTCTCATGTCCCACAAAAAATACTGTCGAAACGCAATAAACGCTCATTTTGGATCCCTTAAGTGAGTGAGCAGTAAGTAACACATTTTACATGCATGTTTGGTCGTAATATGAAAGGCAGAAAAATAATGAATAATGATTCAGAAATTATGTGACGGGAAACTCAAGATCGACTGTTAGTGAGTGGTCTTATCACCATACAATACTATACAAACATAATATAAATAACAGAAAACATTGGTGGGGAGACCAAAGGAGCACGGCTCAAAATGTTATTTTGATGCAGTGTTGTTTTATCTGCCATAGACATTTTGAATTTTACCAATTGGTTATTTCAATCAGAAGATATGGCAATTTTAAGATAACTTGTCATTTTCATTTCAACACACAGAGCTGGCGAAATTTATGAAATTTTCATGCACGCAAAAAAATTCTTTATCATGCTTTTATATTGTCTCAATGGGCTATTCCAGTTGAAATCCATACACCCCCAATGGAAGACATGACCTTAATCTCCCACACAGGGAGTGTGAATTTCAAATAGGGTTACCTGAATAAGTGACTCCATTTGAAATCTACACCCCCTGTGTGGGAGATGAAGGTGATGTCTTCCATAGGGGGTGTATGGATGTCAACTGGAATACCAATGCCTGACAATTTGTCAAAAGCAGAAAAAAAGATGGAACATACCTGTTGGTTCGGTGACAACTGGTGGCGTTTGCATCGCGTTTGAGATTTCAGATAAGCGGTCTAGCATCGGCGGGAGTGTTGCACCCCATGTTGTCGCGGCTTGCTCCAACAGGATGGTGCGTCGTTCTAAGCCCGGATCAACGATGCATTCCTCTACGATTTCTTCCGATTCTGGAGCGTCAGTAGTAGGGACATCTACAGTTTCAGCAGCAGAGTCAATACTTCGTTTGCCAGGATTGCAACTCGCAAATCCATATAAGGATGCGCTTGCAATCACACACAGTAACAAGTTGGAATAGTAGAGGGCCATGGTTGGGTCTGTACAGCAGACTGGTGTAGTCAGCAATGTGAGTTTATGAGCACAGGACCTTATAGATATATAGATGTGAACGTGATCAAGGTGGAAGTCTGATGAAAATTGATGCGCACTTGACCTATTATTATATCGAGGGGTAGGACAAGGACACTGGCCCTATCAGCAATAGCTGCCCTATTGTAGATATATGACAATTTCTGGATTCTATATTGTACACATTTACAAATATGACACCTGGCAGCTAATTGCAGGTAGGGCCTTTGCAGTATCCCCTCTATATAGATAGGTGTACGTGATGTAAAGAGATAGTTTTGTTTATGAAATATGAAATATGTGAGCATAGTTCATGGCCATAATGCCTTTCCTGCGTGGTGGTGAGGGTTCAACATTTAGTATCTGTATGTGTTGGAGTATTTTAATTGAAATCTATACACCCCTTGATGACTTTGATCTTCCATGTAGGGGGAGTGGATTTCAAATTGAGTTACCCAATTCTGGTAACCCCATTTGAAATTCATAATCATTGTGTGAAAGATTCAGGTCATATGGATTTCAACTGGAATATCCTATTGCATGTTTGAGTTGGATAATATGTTGAACTTTGCCGGGACAAAAAGAGAAGTAGAAAACAGCATGAGAGGAGGGGAGGGGAGTGGATGGTAGGAGAGGAGAGGAGAGGGGTAAAATAGAGGAGAGGGGAGAGAACAAGGGGAGAGGAAGGGTACTTTGTACATTGTGTACTTATGTAGTGTTTTTCAATACATTAATACACTGTTCAACAACATTTCAAAGAAACCAGCAATTTTAAACTAGTTAGAAAACTCAGCCAATCACTGGCTCCAATAGTTTCATTTCTTGGATGCAAGATCATCAACTCTTCACAACTAACACTGCACACACGCAATACACTTTTTCAAATAGCTAATAACATAAACATCTCTGTGCAAGAAACGGAGTAATATTTTAAATAGTCTCTTCACTGAACTAGGGTGTTATGATTCCTAACTTTTCAAATGCTAGAAATATTTTAAGGTACTGTTCAGGAGGATGGGGTGTAAGTGAACCCACAGTTCCTGCGGAACAAAAAAATGATCAAGAGTGGAGGGTGAAAAGGCCAGAAATAAAGAGCACCACATGAGCTGCACACCTTCAAATTATCATCTTGTAGAATTTTTCATGCTTGGAAATCAGTGTTGACACTGTTTTTTCTGTTTTCTGTTAAGAAATGTTTTATAGAACACTCTTGATAGTGGTTTCTGAATGAGTTTGGGGTTTATGCAAGCTTGAAAGCGTTTGAAACGTGACCATACATTTTACCTTTTCACCTTTTTTGTAGCGTAACAATGTCAGGTGAGATGGATGATACTAACTAGAATTGTTTCCTGCATTTTGTTCTGTGGGGTTGAATTGGTAACAGTTGGTATCCCAGGGATGCACCGAGTATCATGTAGATAGATGGTACTCCCTGAAGTATTGTTTCCTGTGTCTGCATGGTGTATGGTAGAGAAGATATATTGCACATCCCATAATGCATTGCTGCCGTTTCTGTTTTCTGTGCTTGTAGGCCTATGTAGCTCAGTGGGTATTAGGTAACAAAATGTACCTCGATGAACAGCACATGAGCACGGTAATCTAGCAAATTATGATACTTTGTTGACTAGCAACCCCTGTTTGGAAAGCCTATTCTCAAAATGAAAAAGCAACCTCTGTTTGGACAGCCTATTCTCAACATGTAAAGTGCATATTTTAAAGGGAACCTGGGCAAAGGAATATATTGCAAAGGATTCTGGGAAGGGTACAATATCTTCCCTGGTCTACTGGTATTACACTACCAAATGCCAGTCTCATAGATGTGTACAAACTCACCTTAGGAAAGCATAATTTTTTTCACCGACTCATCAGTTTGCAGCCATTGGCTTAGTCAAAGTAAATGCAGCTTCCCCTCAGAAGTCTTGGCCCTTGTGGAATGCTGGCCACCCTGATATTTATGATTTATGAAACTTTCCCAGGTGGTTAAGTTGGAGGTGCCCTCTGTGTTGCCTGGCACCAGCCCACTGAAGGTCAGGAAACCCAGGTTGCTTGGTTCATTGGGTTCATTATTAAAAAAATACAAACTATAGATGGCGCTATTTATCATAAATCATATTTCTTAATTTGCAAGGGGTAAGTAATCAATACCGCCATTAAAACAGGTGGAATAGGTGAAACAATCAAAAAAGAAATTTTATAAACATATTTTATCAAAAAATAAAAGGAATTATTTGTATTAAAAGCCTGAAAGAGTAATTTCCAGTATCTAAATAGCGCCACCAATCTTGTCATAAATAGATACATTTTATATTCGAAAAAGCTTTAAAATATGCTGTGAAAATGCATAATGTTGTAAATAAGGAGAAATTTAAGTTGAAAATGTCTCAAAAGCATCTGTATACATTAGCATGATACCGCTTTAAGCTGTTTATGCCTAAAATTGGGTTGTACATTATGTTTTGTTTGAAAAACTAATAAATGATCCCATCAAACAACCGTGGCCTGGCAGCAGCCTACTGAAGGTCAGGCAACCCAGGTTGTTTGGTTTTCTTGAATAGAGGATGGTTTTGATTAGCCCTAAACTCCCCCAGGTGGCTAAGTTGGAGGTGCCCTTTGTGTTGCCTGGCACCAGCTCACTGAAGGTCAGGCAACCCAGGTTGCTTGGTTTTCTTGAATAGAGGATGGTTTTGATTAGCCCTAAACTCCCCCAGGTGGTTAAGTTGGAGGTGCCCTCTGTGTTGCCTGGTACCAGCCCATTGAAGGTCAGGCAACCGAGGTTGCTTGGTTTTCTTGAATAGAGGATGGTTTTGATTAGCTCGAAACTCCCCCAGGTGGCTAAGTTGTAAGTGCCCTCTAGGTTGCCTGGCACCAGCCAACTGAAGGACAGGCAACCCAGGTTGCTTGGTTTTCTTGAATAGAGGATGGTTTTGATTGGCCCTAAACTCCCCCAGGTGGCTAAGTTGGAGGTGGCTTCTGTGTTGCCTGGTACCAGCCCACTGAAAGTCAGGCAACCCAGGTTGCTTGGTTTTCTTGAATAGAGGATGGTTTTGATTAGCCATAAACTCCCCAGGGGACTAAGTTGGAGATGCCCTCTGTGTTGCCTGGTACCAGCCCACTGAAGGTCAGGCAACCCAGGTTGCTTGGTTTTCTTGAATAGAGGATGGTTTTGATTAGCCCTAAACTCCCCAGGTGGCTAAGTTGGAGGTGCCCTCTGTGTTGCCTGGCACCAGCTCACTGAAGGTCAGGCAACCCAGGTTGCTTGGTTTTCTTGAATAGAGGATGGTTTTGATTAGCCCTAAACTCCCCCAGGTGGTTAAGTTGGAGGTGCCCTCTGTGTTGCCTGGTACCAGCCCACTGAAGGTCAGGCAACCCAGGTTGCTTGGTTTTCTTGAATAGAGGATGGTTTTGATTAGCCATAAACTCCCCAGGTGGCTAAGTTGGAGGTGCCCTCTGTGTTGCCTGGCACCAGCTCACTGAAGGTCAGGCAACCCAGGTTGCTTGGTTTTCTTGAATAGAGGATGGTTTTGATTAACCCTAAACTCCCCCAGGTGGTTAAGTTGGAGGTGCCCTCTGTGTTGCCTGGTACCAGCCCATTGAAGGTCAGGCAACCGAGGTTGCTTGGTTTTCTTGAAGAGAGGGTGGTTTTGATTAGCCCTAAACTCCCCAGGTGGTTAAGTTGGAGGTTCCCTCTGTGTTGCCTAGCACCAGCTCACTGAAGGTCAGGCAACCCAGGTTGCTTGGTTTTCTTGAATAGAGGATGGTTTTGATTAGCCCGAAACTCCCCCAGGTGGCTAAGTTGGAGGTGCCCGCTTTGTTACCTGAAACAGGTGGTAGGTTTTGTTGGACTGAGGATGGTATAAATAGCCCTAAACTGCCTTGGGTGGTTTGTTTGGAGGTTTAGAGAAATGTTTGGTACATGTGAAAAAAATCTTAAAGCTTGGTTATAAGGGTGTCAAAATTGAAACCAGTGTAACCTTCCCAAAGCCACCTGATAAAGTCACAAGGTTATACAATATTGATAAAGTAAAGATATGGAAAAAATAATAGGGGGTATATAGTTCATCCCTTCGTAGAGTTATGTGGCACTGACTATATTCATAGGTTATTAAGGAAGTACGAGGGAAAGATGATATCTGTGTACGTGCCGGTCTTGTTTGCCTAGTGACTTTATCCTTTTGAAGTTCATATTCAGGTTACCTGCCAACACCACTGAGATACATCTGGGTGTATTCCTAGTATATTTGGGTGTATACCAAATACATCTTGGTGTATTCTTAGTAGTACATTTGGGTGTATCCCAAATACATCTGGGTGTATTCTTAGTACATTTGGATGTATCCCAAATACATCTGGGTGTATTCCAAGTACAATAGGGTGTATCCCAAATACATCTGGGTGTAATCCTAGTACATAAATAGGGCTGGAGGGGAGGCTTACAAGGGGTGGTGGTGGTAGGGGGGGGGGCAGCGCTCATCTGTAATTACCATAGTGTCCTTTGCAGAAGATTCTTGGAAGTAATGAAAAGTATCTGTCTTAATTTTTTTTTTACATTTCCAGTTTAAAGTTGTAATTTTCATGTGTATAATTTTTCACGGCCTGCTGATTTTGAACTACTTCACACTTCGTCGTTGGCCAGGAAAAACCTCCTTAGATGTACTTATGGCCCTTGAACATGTTTAAAACAAAACTGCCAATAGGCATAAAAAGGTTACATAGGAGGTTTTGCTTTAAACATGTTCTGGGGCCAATGACATAGGAGGTTTTTCCTGCCTGACGACGAGTCTTGTTTTTATATCTGCGATTTTGAGTTTTCTTACATAGACATTATACATAATGACTTACTCATGAGTATAAGATGCATTTTTATTTTCATTGCATTCATATCAAGTTTTTATTTTCATTGCATTCATATCAAGTTTTTATTTTCATTGCATTCATATCAAGTTTTTATTTTCATTGCATTCATATCAAGTTTTTATTTTCATTGCATTCATATCAAGTTTTTGTTTATGCTGCAGCCTTCGTATTTGGACAAATTAGTTGCACAAAGTTTGGAAAACATATTAGACTAGCCTGTACGAGGGTCAGTCAGTATGTTTTAAGAGTTGACTTGTGACGTCATGTGGATTGTTTTCATGGCATATATGATTACATAAACACTGTACCTTTGTCTTTCAAACAACACATGTAAAAAATATATCACACACATGATTACGTAACAGCATTAGCATAAAATCAATGGTCTAGAGTCAGCTACTGAAATTGAGTTGTACTTTTGCTATTCTCGGACATTTTAAACATGTGTCTTTGCTGTAATTTAAAAGGACCGCCTTTTTGCGTGATTTGGCAGTGTCCCTAGTCTATTGATTTTATGCTAATGCTGTTACGTAATCATGTGTGTGATATAATTTTTACATGTGTTATTTGAAAGACAAAGGTACAGTGTTTATATGTAATCATTGAGAAATGCCATGAAAACAATCCACATATGACGTCACAAGTCAACTCTTAAAACATACTGACTGACCCTCGTATGTGTAACTTGTAATCAAGCAAAATTATTCTGAAGTCAGGCATATTCAATTTTCAGTTTCTTATAGTCCTGAATGTACAACATTTTCAAAGCTACATTTTGCAGAAAACCCCATTGAATATGGACAACCAACTCAAAAGATATGAGCAGTTAAAGAGTTTCAAAAACAATAGGAAACAAAAGGAAATACTTCCTTTGTTTGGCTAATCTAAAAATCAATTATTTCCGACTTTCGACTGATTTTGCTTAATAACATCTCATATATTACTAGTGATTTCAATACTTGGTATAAACCTACTAGCTATACAGTCCAAACAATCAGCACTGTACATCTATGCATGGCCACTGCATGGTCATTAATTTTTGCGTCGTATTTTCATTTCGGCCACCCAGAGCACCTCATTTCCCTTCCAGTTTTTCCATACCATACCTTTATCATTTTGAACTTGTCCAGTCAGAAAGAGGCCATTCAGGTTGCTACCAGTGCTTCCGTTCCAACCGAAACAGTTATTATACCACCATGCCCCCTGGTATTCAAAAGCGCAGTTGCCAGATAGGTAGTTATCGTTATCGCGATCTTTGGTTGTGAATGCTTGCCCATCATGAGGGAGAAGTCCGTTTCCGGCGTCTCCACTGTATGTACCAATGGAGAGCTTGTAATTGTCTATTGCGTCTGAAATGCGGAATGTATCATACTTTGCGTAGGCTTTGCTAATACCATCAAAAGCTTCCAGGTCAACGCGAAGTTCGTAGTTTTCAAGCGAGGTTAACAGATGGATATGGTCAAGTCCAAGCCAGTGATCGCTGTACAAATTGCCGAAACCTTCAACGTAGGCGTCCCAACCGAGATAAAAATCAGCGGTGCCTTCAAAGCGGCGTAGGAAAACAGTCCAACCGCCTGCGTCAGTCGTCATGTCACAGTATGCGTAAAATGGGTCGTGTGGGGGGATGCTGTGGGGATGAGATCCAATCTGATAGATACCACTCGTTGTGTGGCCTTGTTCAAATAGATCAGTACAGTCCATACCTTTTTAATAGAATCAAAAGAGTGATATAGAGTTAGTCATGTGCTATACCCAGCATTTGAAATAAGCCCTATTGCAGTGCAATTTGTGGTGCAAAATTGTGATACCACATTGTACTGACTGTATATGTTGACTAGGCGGTTACCATATATTTCGCGGTTCTCGGCTGTCATAGTTATTGGCTTTTGCAGATCTCAAACCTGGGCTTCCTTGGCCAAAGTTATACCCACCGACCAAGTTTGAGCTCCATAAGCAATTTGAAATCTTTGTTTTTGACCTATGACCTCTCAACCGTAGGTCTGACAAAAAGGTCACAATGGAACTTTTGTTTGTTAGTCCAATTTCCACCTACCCACCAAGTATGAGCTCCATAGGCAAAATTTTTTGAAATTTTTACCTTTTTGACCTTTGACCTCTTAACCGTAGGTCTGAAGAATAGATCACCGTGGAAACTTTTGTTTGTTAGTCCAAGGTCCACCCACCCACCAAGTTTGAGCTCAATGGGAGCAATTTGAAATTATTACCTTTCTTGACCTATGACCTCTTAACCGTAGGGTATGACGAAAAAGGTCACCGTGGAAAGTTTTGTTTGGTAGTCCAAGGTCCACCCACCCACCAAGTTTGAGCTCCATATGAGCAATTTGAAATTGTTACCTTTCTTGACCTATGACCTCTTAACCGTATGTATGATGAAAAGGTCACCATGGAAACTTTTGTTTGTTAGTCCAAGGTCCACCCACCCACCAAGTTTGAGCTCCATAGGGGCAATTTGAAATTTTACCTTTCTTGACCTATGACCTCTTAACCGTAGATATGACGAAAAAGGTCACCGTGAAAACTTTTGTTTGTTAGTCCAAGGTCCACCCACCCACCAAATTTGAGCTCCATAGGAGCAATTTGAATTTGTTACCTTTCTTGACCTTTGACCTCTTAACCGTTGGTCTGACGAAAAGGTCACCGTGGAAACGTTTGTTTGTTATTCCAAGTTCCATCCACCCACCAAGTTTGAGCTTCATAGGGGCAGTTTGAAATTTTTACCTTTCTTGACCTTTTACCTCTTAACCGTTGGTCTGACAAAAATGTCACCGTGGAAACTTTTGTTTGATAGTCCAAGGTCAACACAATGGCATGGCTAGATTTGCAGATTAAAGTATTTGAAATTAGACTTCAATTGAACTTGACCCCGTCCTTGACCTTTGACCTTAAAAAATATTTAAACTCGTTCTTCCGCATACCAAGCTGCACCCACCCACCAAGTTTGAGCCCTGTGCGACCTACGACGGCCTCACATTAGCAGTCACAGACAAACAGACAGAGAATAGCGTATTATTATATAGATTGTCTGAGACTGAACTTCAAATTGCTCTGCGTCAGATTAAATTGCACCTCATCTTTCAAAATGGGGTCCAAGGTAAAAAAAAAAAAATGTTTAATCTATCAAAGAATTGTGAATTTTACCAATTTATTTCAATCAAAAGAAATCCACGGCACTAATTTTTTTGTGGTTTAGTATAGTCTTAAGCTTTTGAAACTTGATATGCTGTAAGCATGATACTTTTGGGGTATTAAAATTTAGGAAGAAAAAATATTCATATGCATGAAAATTTAATGAATCAACTGCACTGGCAAAATTCATGAAATTAAAAAAAGAAAATGCTATATCATGCTTTTGTATTTTCTCAGTGGGTTATAGCTGAAATCCATACACACCCTATGACATGACCTTAATCTTCAACACAGGGAGTGTGAATTTCAAATGGGGTTACATAAATGGGTGATTTCATTTGAAATCTGTAGACATTCCCTGCGTGGGAGATGAAGTTCATGTCCTCCACAGGGGGTGTATGGATTTCAACTGGAATAGGTGAACAGCCCCTACCTGTTGGTTCAGGGTCAACCTGTGGCGTTTGCAGATGTGTTTGCATCGCATTTGAGATTTCAGATAAGCGGTCTAGCATTGGCGGGAGTGTTGCACCCCATGTTCTTGCGGCTTGCTCTAACAGGATGGTGCGTTTTTCCAAGCCCGGATCAATGATGCATTCTTCAATGATTTCTTCTGATGCTGGATCGTCAGCAGCAGAGTCGATACTTCGTATGCCAGGATTGCAACACACAAATCCATACAAGGATGCGCTCGCAATCACACACAGTAACACGTTGCAATAGTAGCGGGCCATGGTTGGGTCTGCACAGCAGGCTAGCAATGTGAGTTTATGAGCACAGGACCGTATAGATATATAGATGTGAAAATTGATGCGCTCTGCACCTGTTATTATATCGAGGGGTAGGACAAGGATGCTGGTCCTATCTGCAATAGCTGCCATATTGTAGATATATGGCAATTTCTGGATTCTATATTGTACACATCACAAATATGACACATGGCAGCTATTAATTGCAGATAGGGCCTTATCCCTTGGATATAGATAGATATTGTTGCTTTAGTGGTAAAATAAATAAATAAAAATAAATACAATGTAAGCTAATGCTATGTCTGGTTCCACACAGCAAGTATGCAGTATTTGCTGTCTGAAGCAGATAACATGAGCAATGTGATGTAAAGAGATAGTTTTGTTTATGAAATATGAAATATGTGAGCATAGTTCATGGCCATGCTACAATCATAGAATTTAGTCTTGGGACAGTTTAGGACCATGAATTAAATTTGATCTCCCCTTCCCCCCCGTAACAATGTTGGTCGGGTCTTATCATCAGGCTCCGTGTTGGACAGACATTTGGGTGTATGCCAAATACATCTGGGTGTATTCCTAGTACATTTGGGTGTATCCCAAATACATCTGGGTGTATTCCTAGTACATTCGGGTGTATCCCAAATACATCTGGGTGTATTCCTAGTACATTTGGGTGTATCCCAAATACATCTGGGTGTATTCCTAGTACATTTGGGTGTATCCCAAATACATCTGGGTGTATTCCTAGTACATTTGGGTGTATCCCAAATACATCTGGGTGTATTCCTAGTACATTCGGGTGTATCCCAAATACATCTGGGTGTATTCCTAGTACATTTGGGTGTATCCCAAATACATCTGGGTGTATTCCTAGTACATTTGGGTGTATCCCAAATACATCTGGGTGTATTCCTAGTACAGTTGGGTGTATCCCAAATACATCTGGGTGTATTCCTAGTACATTTGGGTGTATCCCAAATACATCTGGGTGTATTCCTAGTACATTTGGGTGTATCCCAAATACATCTACGTGTATTCCTAGTATATTCGGGTGTATCCCAAATATATCTACATGTATTCCTAGTAGATTTGCATGTGCCCCAAATGCATCTGGGTGTATTTCTAGTTCATTTGGGTGTATCCCAAATGCATCTGAGTGTATTCCTAGTACATTTGGGTGTATCCCAAATACATCTGAATGTATCCTAAATACATCTGGTGTATTCCCAATTCAGACTGTAGGAATACACCCAAATGTATCAGGAATACACCCAAATGTATTAGAAATACACCAACTGTATTATGAATGCATCCAAATGTATT
This sequence comes from Amphiura filiformis, assembly GCF_039555335.1. Lineage (NCBI taxonomy): Eukaryota > Metazoa > Echinodermata > Ophiuroidea > Amphilepidida > Amphiuridae > Amphiura > Amphiura filiformis. Next base: position 34,176,453 of record NC_092637.1, read on the forward strand.
AGGAATACACCCAAATGTATTATGATTACACCCAAATGTCGTAGTAATACACTCAAATGTATTAGAAATACGCCCAAAGGTATTAGGAATATGCCTGAATGTATTAGGAATACATCCAAATGTATTAAGAATGTACACCAAAATGTATTAGGATTACACCCAAATCATGTATTTAGTAATACACTCAAATGTGTTAGGAATACATTCAAATGTATTAGAAATATACCCAAATGTAATAGAAATACACCCAAAGATATTAGGAATACACCTGAATGTATTAGCAATACACCCAAATGTATTAGAAATACACCCAAAGGTATTAGGAATACGCCTGAATGTATTAGGAATACATGTACATCCAAATGTATTAAGAATGTACACCAAAATGTATTTGGATTACACCCAAATCATGTATTAGTAATACACTTGAATGTATTAGGAATACACCCAAATGTATTAGGAATGTACACCAAAATGTATTAGGATTACACCTAAATTGTATTAGGAATACATTCATATGTAATAGGAATACACCCAAACGGACTAGGAATACACCAAAATGGATTATGTGAAAATCGCAGGATATGCTAGAATTACTTCACAGAGATAGGACACAGTGTCAACACCCTGTATTATAAATATTTTTTTCCATACAGCTCAATACTCCGTTGAAATCAATATTCTATTATTGACACAGATAAAGAAAGTTTACATATGCATTGTGTTATAGGGCGTGCACCTGGAACTTAACTAAATGGGCTAAACGTGTTCCTTTATACCTATAAAGTATAATTGTCATTCTCAAAATTAAATATATCTCAATTTTTACATTGGATTTCAAATTTTTTACGTTAAAAATGGAGTAAAAGATATCCACAGCAAGCTGCAAGGCCCCGCTAATTAGTGTACTGCTTTTCGAGTGAGTGTACTGGAAACAAAACCCTGGTTTTACCTGAAAACAAATTTTTTTCTTGTAATAGAAACATCATATGGGGTACTAGAGCATGCATAAATCGTAATAATGTGTAGAATATAGAAACGCTGTGGTATCTCATATGATAGTCATGGTCTGCTTAGCCTGAGTCGCTCGGCCTATCTCGAACAAAATCGCGATGCGTAGCTGTTAAAAAACGAGAGGATTCGCTGTACTATCACGGCAATTTTTAACACGAAGATATAGGGATGATGACGATGTGTAGGACTTATAATAGAATTCTGAATCGGGGTTCTGACTCCACCATGTCACAAAAGCCTTCTACATTATTTTGTACCCAGTCTCATGTGTGTTTGTTTTGAGTGTGTAGCAAATTAATATCTTATTCTTTTTGTTTTCAGCAGTATTATTGCAAATTAATATGTGTCACGACCTGGTCCATGGAGGCCAAAGGCGGCAAATTTGAAATTGAGATAAAGGCAAAAATATGGAGGAAAAATCAATAAAATACAAAAGAAAATACACATCACAAAACTTCATAACTTTAGACCAAGTATGCTAGACCTTTGGTGTTTTCAATTCAGTATATGAAGAGCTTTGTTTCAAAACCCCTTACATCCACTTTTGGGTGAAATTGAGTTATTGACATGACATTATAGTGTGGGTAAAAATACACATTTTGGTGGTTGTTTGACCTTCATACCACTTTCCCTTCCGGAGATATGATATATTTCCGTTTGGGAAATCTTAGGAATTTCGAAATCTGAACATAAAATGAATATAGAATTGTTTTGTTTTAATTTTTGATGTATACTAGTAGCATGGAATGTTCTTTACCTACTAAAACCAAAGGGAACTGTTTTTGGGTCACTATTTTTTGAAAAAAATCATTTTAATTAACAAAAGGTGTAGCTTCGGAAATACTCAAAAAATGCCATGTTCCCGAATTTAATTAAAAATTCATAATTAAACAAGTAAATGAGATATTTCAATTTTTCTTTTTGATTTTGAAAGCATTAGTCAAGTTACATAAAGTAGTGCAAACAAATGGGCTCAAATATGAATGCAAAGGTGATTTCTAGAAAAGGGGTAAATTTGTTTTGTTGCTAAAGCCCTTACATCCACAAAAGAGGCGATATAAAAGATATAATAAAATAAATAGGAAGGCTTCAAAATTGTACCAAACCTATTCTTTTAGTTTCTATTCATCAACACTTTATCCAAACCCAAATTGAATCAAATCGAACCAGTAATACTTGCACAATTAAAAAAAGCTGTTTTTCTCAAAAAGTCAAAAGTGGATGTAAGGGGTTTTGCAACAAAGCTCTTCATATGATTTATATGATATTAATTTTTGTATTAGGTAATAATTATAGCAACTAAATTTTCAAAAGTGCCTCCTTTGGCCTCTGGTCCAGATCGTGTCGCATATTTTCAGTTTTTAATCTTTTCTCTCTTTACCTTTCTTTTTTATCACTTACACAGGACCTGCTTGCTGATTTGGACTCCAAGGAAGCAAAGGCCAAGAAAAAACAAGAAAACCTTGAAAAGGCAGCATCCACCTCCAAACCTGGGCAGAACAGTGCTTCACCATCAAGTCCAACTAAAGGTGGTAGACGACTCATAATTGAAGAAGTTGAAGGTAGCGAAAGTGAGGAGGAACAGTGGGAAGATGCACATGAGGAGGTTGTCAAGGAAACAAAGAGTAAACAGAATGGAGAGGATAGGGGTTCAAAGCTTGTGAACGGGGTTGGTACCACAGAACCAAAAGTTGAGCACATTTTGCCTACTAATAGTGCCCAGGAATCTCAAGTGCCTCAAACGAAGAATGAGCCAGAGATCATACGTAATATTCCCTACGAGGAGGAGAGCAAGCCCTGTGTGAACGAGGAGGAGAAGACAAAGCCCTGTGTGAATGGAGAGTCAGATGAGGTCGACGGTGGCTGTGTAAGTCGTCCTGTGCAAGTCGACGATACTGAGAAGGATACTCAACAGAATAGACTGAATAGTGAGAAGGAGAAGAAGAGTCAGGAAGATCAGCAACAAGGGCATCAATCAGAGTCTCCAAGTGTCAATGGTATGAAGGATATTCATGAGATTGCTATGGAAATAATGTGCTTTTTCATTTGAAATCCATACATCTCTCACGGAAGACATGACTTTAGTTTTCCACACAGGGGGTGTATATTTCAAATGGAGTCACCTGTTCAGGTCATGTAACCTCATTTGAAATTCACACTCCTTATGTAGAAGGTCATATGCCGTATTTTGTCAAATAGTCGCCCCCCCTTAAATAAACGCCCCCACCACTTTTTTCAACCAAAATGTTTCAAAAATGCCGATATTTCCATGCTATCTTGTGTAGTAAGCTTACTAAGTTGCCCACATGGTCGATAATAGCGTCACTTTTTGGCAAAAATCTGTATTGGAAACCCGGAAGTGAACCAGAAGTCAGTGTTTCTAGTTCATAGTTCGTCATTTCAGTGTGAGTTTTAAGTTTACGTAATGATTTTAACGGGAATTATCGTTCTAAAATTGACCTTGAATAAATGCCCCCCCCCCCTTGGGAACAGGGGCATTTATTTGATGAAATGCGGTACCTTCCTATTAAAGGGGTGTATGGATTTTAACTGGAATAGCACATTACAAACTGTAGAGGGTGATGTTTAGTTGATCAGTTTACACATGAATTGCTTAACTGTGTGTTTCTATAGGGAAGTTTAAGAAATAATGATATTTGACCGCCAATATATATATTTCCGAAGAAATCATCAAAAAACTGTCGAATAATTAGTCTCAACTGTGGTATACTACGTTTGAGTCTAATTAGATAAGTTTTTGATGATCAATATCTTGGGATATACACCGAGTTGGAACTTTTAATTTCAATATGGTACTGAGAAAAATAGGGTCTTTCACTTGAAATCAATATATTACATGATCATGATGATTATCATCAATAAAAACATTGTAGACTACCAATATCACGCTGTATAAATGTCGGTAATTTCATTAGGAATTAGTCACATTTACAAAAAAACATTTACCTGCTCTTTTTGCATGAGTGCTTGAAAGGGATGACATTTCATATACGTAAGTTTTAAAGAATTTGATTTTCCAAATATATCAGGTCACCTTCCTTTAAAAATAAATCTTTTTCACAATTTCAGCTGAAAAAATTTAGGAACAACCCATTATTCCGAAGGGTCATAAATTAGTCCAACAAGGGTGAAAGTTTGGATTTACGGCATTTTAGGTTAGGACTAGGGACATGGTTAGGGTTAGCTTTAGCGTTAGCGTTAGTGTCATGGATAGGGTCAGAGTTAGGATTAGAGTCATAGTCAGGTGTAGGGTTAGGATTAGGGCACACCGTCATCATCCCTATATCTTCGTGTCAAAAATTGCTGTGATAGTACGGCGAATCCTCTCGTTTTTCAATAGCTACGCATGGCGATTTTGTTCGAGATAGGCCGAGCGACTCAGGCTAAGCATAGTACGACTATCATATGAGATACCATCAAGTTCTATTCTACACATTATTACGATTTGTGCATGCTCTAGTATCCCATATGGTGTTGCTATTACAAGGAAATTTGTTTTGAGGTAAAACCAAGGTTTTGTTTTAAATACACTAACTTGAAATTAAATACACTAATTAGCTCTGGTTACATTTTTACTGCATTTTTGGCGTAACGATTTTTAAATCGAAAGTTAAAATTGTGATATATTTAATTTTGAGAATTACAATTATATAAAGGAACACATTTATGATCCAGGTGCGTGTATAATAGAAAATTCGATCACATGTGTATATCACAATGCATATGTAAACTTTCTTTATCTGTGTCAACAATAGAATATTGATCACCAACGGAGTATGAAGCTTTATGAAATTTTTTTTTTATAATATAGCGTGTTGACACTGTGTAGGGCTTATAAGGTTACAGACATTTCCAACAGTGAAAGTCCCTGTGCATTGTATGAATTCTCTCATATTCATGATGGCCAATCGTTCGATTGTGATGTGTCTAACAATCATGCCAGCGTTGCATGCCTTCGTGTTTGCGGTATGTGCAAGTAGTTTTGCATTTCTTGGAACGATCAGCTCTCATCGGGTGATGCTGAGACTTAGACTGTGTGGAGTTCGTCTGTATCTCTTTAGTCCATGGTTATAGGCTGTGGTTAAGGTTAGAGTAAGGATTGGGGTTTATAACTATATAGAGGCTGTCAGCATTTCGCCATCTTGTGGGTACAAATGATGTGCGTGTTCATGCATCGGACACTACCCTCAGGGCGCAGCTTGCCACGCAGCTGTTATCACGCGTCAATGCGGTGATTTTTCTCTTCGCGCATGGAGATCAAATGACCATCGCAGCGTGTACCCACATGATGGCGGTATATGACGGCCTCTATTGGCTATTTGGACGAATGTCCCTTTATTTTGGACTATTGACCTGAAACCAAATATTCAACAGCAAAATTTTCTGATCCTTCCTGTCCAGGTGTGCCATCCCCTGCTCCTAGAGTAGATCGTCCATTACCAGCGGCTGTAGTGAGCATGAAGGATAAGGCATTGGAGCTCTATAAGGCTGGGCAGTATGGAGAAGCGAGGGACAAGTTTACTCAGGCTATTAATAAAATTCTTCCAGGTGAGTATTGTGTAATGTTCATGGTATTAATACAGAGTGTCCCCAATGTAAAAATGGGGTAGAATCAAAGAGTACCGACTCCGCCATGTTCTGCGTGTAACACGTTGTGCCAAAAATGTACGCTGAGCACTGCATGTGCAAACCTTTTAACCACTGACGCTTAAGGGATCTGAAATGAGCGTTTTGACAGTATTTTTTGTGGGACATGAAAGCACATCAGACCTATCGAATTGTATTCTGAATGCGAAGAATGTCTTTCTGATATAAAATAATTTTTATTTTTGAAATTCACGATATAATACAAATTTTATGACAAATTATTAAAATTTGATATTTTTCAAATTTTCGATATATAACAGTCCTCGAAGTAAATTTTATAAATCTAGTGATATATTCTTAAAGTGTATGTAGCTGGAAAGAAAAAGCCGACGATCAATTGAAAATTTTGACCTTTCATATTGAAGATATGGATTTTTCCCCAAAAGACCTAACTTTTTTTTGGTGTTTTAGGGAAAATACGAAAGGTCAAAATTTTCAATTGATCGTCGGTTTTTCATCCCACCCAAGGTCTTAGCCAGCCATGCGTCCACCCGTCTTTAAGACGGGCTAATCTACTTTTAGACGGGTGGATTTAATGGATTTTACAGATGTGATAGCTCTAAAACAGATGATTTTAAGGTTATATGAAATTGAGACTAATTCAGAGTGACATGTTAAGGCCAAATCAGGACATATTTGACCCCAGTGACCCTTCCATGGATGTATACAAGTTGTTTTATATTTGAGGGTCAAATTTTGGTATCTGCTTGGACGGGTGGTTTCTGATTTCTGGCTAAGACTCTGATCCCACCTACATACGCTTTAAGTATAAATCATCAGATTTATAAAGTTTACTTCGAGTACTGTTATTAAATATCAAAAATATTAATTTTTAATCATTTGCCATAAAATGTGTATTGACATTGCGAATTTCAAAAAATCAAAATTATTTGATATCAGAAGGACATTCTTCGTATTCAGAATGCAATACGATATGTTTGATGTGCTCTAATGTCCCACAATAAATACTGTCCAAACGTTCATACCCCAGCCCTTAAAGAGATGCAAGTTATTGTTCGAATCTGGGCTCTTGTTCACAAATGCTGGAAGTATATTAATCTTTCAACCATGAGCGCAAACCAAGATGGTGGGTTTGCGTATTATGCAATTCTGAGTCGGTAATCGTTGGGTGATGTCCAGAATGATAAGTATTGCTTTTTTTCTTGATTTGAAAAAAAAAATTTAATGTAAAACAAAACACTGTCTTTTGAATTTTAATACAATGGTACACATATATGTCACCTACTTATTCTATTAATTTCATGAACATATCTTCATTTGTTTTGATATGACATTGATATTATTGAAAATTCATGAAAACAGGTTTGGTTTTATTTACAGCACAAAAAATCTTGTGTAATGCATGGTTGATTTATCACCATCATGCTGCTGCTGTTGCCATATAGTTTAATTATATTGGACAAATCGTGCACTCTTAGAGGAAAAACACCAAAATTGGTTATCAATTTCAAATTTGCCCATATACATACAGATATTGACACAATCATAGTATTTAGAATAGCTCATTATAGGTGTATCTGTCTAGAGGGGGGATCACTTTTCATTTTTGTAGGGTATAAAAATTTGGCATGGAGCGCTGAACTTTGGAAACTGGTGAGAACTGATTTCCCGGCAATATGTATGGCTTGTGAACCAAACTTAAGACATGTTGGGTCTATCGAACTTGGGTAAATTACTAGTTGTAGAACTTTGAACTAGCCCCTACAATTTTGTGAGTTTGACTAAATATGAGACATTGAACTGTCACAGCATGATCTTCAACTGATAGGGTCTTCAAAACTGCTGGTGGGACTGAAAAGGTATCATTGACTGTTGCACTTACCAGTAGCACCTGTACATGTCAGTTCCCCCACTCAGATTTGATTAACCAAAGTATAATCATGTGATGCGATCAAGCAAAATCAGTCGGAACTCAAAAATTTTCAGTTTCTTATTGCATGGATAGCAAAAAGCATTTACATGTACAAACCTGGATTTTGCTGAAAACCCCATTGAAATTGAACAACCAGTTCCAAAGATATGAGCAATTAAAGAGTTTCCAAAACAAAAGGAAACAAACAGGAATAGTTCCTTTGTTTTTGGCTATATCTTAAAATCAATATTTCTGAGTTCCGACTGATTTTGCTTGATCGCATCACATAATTATCATACCCATACAGATAAAGAAGATTTTGGTAGCGCCCTAGCCTCCTTGTACAGCAACCGAGCTGCGTGCAGTACCAGAATAGGGGATATTAAAGCCTGCATCGAAGACTGTGGAGCATGCTTAGAGATGAATCCATACAATGCCAGAGTCCTGGTTAGACGTGGTGCAGCATATGAATCCAAAGAAAAGTAAGTCTGGTAGCAGAGTGACTACCGTATTGTTCTTTGGTGGAGTTTTTCAAAAGTGAGTGTTTATTAAGCAAATTTTAATGAAAAAAGCTTAAAAACGGGGGTAAAAAGTGTAAAGCACAACTCACTTCAGGTTTGTTCCAGAGTTCAAATCCAAGATGGTGGCACCCATTCATAACTAAATACTAATCGGTTTAATGTTATTTAGGGTGTTTTGAATAATGAACCCTTCAATCCAGTTATCCTAGTTTCTGCTTAATAGGCAGAGACTTAACCATGTGACCTTTCTTACAGTACCCCTGATTGGTTAATTACATGGTATAATCATCTGAGCAACCATTCAAAATAGAGCTTTTTGATCACTGAGCAATAATCCCCTGTCAGTCCTTCAGACTATTCTTACCAAATCTCTGATTGGCTCAATACATAATATAGACTTATATATAACCAATCAAATTAGTTTATAGAGACTGATGATTCTATTTCATGTACTTTTTCAGGTATCGTCATGCATACGTGGATTTCCAGCAAGCTCTGTCTATGGATCCTTTGAATAAAGTAGCCCAAGAAGCCACTTCAAGGTAATGTACATTCAAATGATGCAATCTGTACTATGAGCCGCTTGTAATACTAATAGCAGAGACTCATAACATCGTAGATTGATAATTTGGTGGATTACGGTGACAGACTACTACAGACCATTCACAACCAGTCCAAGTCCCTGTGTCTTGTATGCTGTGAATTCGCGCATATTCATGAGGGCCGATCGTTCGATCGTGCCATGTCTAACAATCATGCAGTGGCATGCACAGCACATTGAAAGTGGGGGGGCAGGTTGTTCAGTTCCCCCGAATGGAGTCTGATTAGGAGTGTAAGCGAGCGGAATGACTGACTTCCCCGAATTACCAACAAAAAGGGGGCATGTGCCCCTGCCCCCTTTACGCACACCACTGCAATCATGCCAGCGTTGCGTGTCTTTGTGTGTAGCATTGGTCATAATTCAATCTCTGAATTTCATTCAACAACAACTCATATCTTGCGCAAATAATATGATATATATGTTCATCTTGAAAAACAAAACATTTCAATGTATGTCACAAAGTATGATTAAGTATTAATTTCAGGGAGATAACAATGACTTATTGCATAAGGCTTAACATTATAGCGGGTTTCAGCGAGCATGTGAGATTGCAGTGAGTGCACAAACATTATAATGTCAACCAAATATGTCTTTATAATTCAAACAGCATGTAACATATAAGGCCAAACTGAGTTTTACATTAAAGAGATCTGATATGCATAATCTGCAAGAAGACGATGAGCAAGTGATTATGAATCTAACCATTACTGAAAATAAAGATTTACAACTTTCCTCTCATTTTGTGGGAACATATGTGACGTGTCATGTCAAAAGGAGACACTTTTGGGCAGGATCGTAAATGGAGAAATAGCCAAAATCTGCCGGGGTGATTTTTTTTTCACAATTTGGGTTTGTTCTGAATTTGTGATGTTATTAATGTTTAAAATATTGTCTGATATTTTCAGACCGGAATATAATTGGCATCTTGTATTGTTTGAGACATTTTTCAGGGTAATTCCTACTCTATCAACATTGTCAATAATATTTTTAAAGGCCAATATCTTAATTTCCAATTTTATGATACCATAACTTACTCAATATCTTCGCTTAGGAATGTCCGTTTTCATTTGTGAAAACGGCGGGGTGGAGCAAAATATCTCTATATTTAAGATATGTAAAAACCTCAAAATTGATAACCTGCCCAAAAGTGTCTCCTTTTGACATGACACGTCACATATATCTTTTCATTATTTTCATTCTGTGCTCTTATTTGTGTCCTTTAGATTGGTGCGGCTACTACGAGAAGAAGACGGTTCCAGCTGGCGTGATAAACTCCCCACCCGGCCAGATATGCCCAGCATGCCAAAAAGACCACCCATCTTGACCACGATGGCTCCTAGTAACGCAACAACTCCTGTCACTGTCAACACATCCACTACTAAGGCTACCATGACATCTATGACATTGGGTCAGGAGTCAAAGGTCAAAGCAGAAGTCAAGACAGAGGTCAAGCCAGAGGTTAAACCTGAGCATAACAAAGAGACAGAGAAGAAGAAAGTGGAACCAACGCTTACAAAGGAGGAAAGGTTTCAAAAGTTGAAAGATGAGGGCAATGCATTCTTCAAAAAGGTATAATAATTTTTTTCAGGTGCATCAGGTTTTTTGCATTTTATATTAGCGTCATTTGATCAGTTGGTAGACAACTGATATTTGTGTTATGTTTATTGGGGTGTGTAACGTTTGTTTGTTCTGTTGATGTGTGTGTTATGTGTTTACCGACAAACGAGGAAATGCACTTGACATTTCACATTGAAACCGAGGACCACTCAGCAAAGGGGTATTGTCCTCGGTTTCAGAGGTCTGCAAACAACCACAATTGCATGTACAGGGTGTAACAATAAAATTTGTACAATTTTTAAAATAAGTATGCCGCTTATTTTTTGGTTTGATATTTATATTTCTATCAAGATAATTTCTTTAGCCACCAGATAAACTTTGTTCCAATAAAATCGATGCTATACAAGTGAAGATATGGCCAATTATGTAACCTAGAACCTAGTCTTAAAACTGCTTGGGCCACTTTTGTCTAAGTGTTACAAAAGTGACTGAGTGATAGAGTTGAACCATGGACCAGTTGGACGATTACTATATGATAGGTAGTTTTAAACAATGGGGTATTCGAACTGGTCGAAATGATTACATAATAGAATATCTCCTTGAGTTTTTGAAAGTCACAACTAAGCACTGACATAACAACCTCATCTACTAGAAATCGTCGCTGCAGCTCAACAACTTCAACTCCAATTCACGTTGGAAGAGGATATTTTTATGGTTGTGACATTCTGTAGCACATGGAGTCAAGCAGAAACCAAACGATTGTTTATAGCTTATTTTCCAACTCATTTCTCCATCAAGGCATACAATTACATAATGAGAAGTATCTATAGAATTTGTTAAATGCTGGCAAAAGTGATCGCCCCAGAACAGCTAGAAGCCCAGCTGAACTTAATATCAAAATTTTATTGTTTTGTACTTATGGATGCAAAAAATATTCTCAGTTTTACCAATGGTATCTAAAGGATATGAGAATTACTTTATTTATAAGATAATTTGAAAGAAATTTCATGACTTCATTGATAGATTTTAAAGAAATATCATATTATTATTAAGTTCATGTTAATTATAATTATGCAGAAACACCACTTTTAATTCTTTTGTGTCCGTTCTTTGATGTTTAATGCACGATTAGCATATCTACGCGGTTCAAACTTGATATGCGCATACATGGCAAAAGTGACCCAACACGTTTTCTGGTCGATTTAATTAATCGCACGTAGCTCTTAAACCCAAGCTAGTAAAGAAACCAACTAAACGTCTTCTTCTAGCCAAGATATTACTGATTGTATTGCATATAACATTTGTGCCATAACTCTTTCATTTTTTTCCTGAGAGGTCAAAATGCAATTGTATAAATTTTATTGTTACACCCTGTATAATGCATTTGTGAGATACGCCCTCTATCGTGCATTAAATAATACCGGCCGCGGTTGCTTGGTTAAAATTGCATCTCATACACATGCACACAAAAGCTTGGAAAGGGCATAAATGTCCACATTTGAAAAATTAATACTCCTACATGTAACCATCCTACCCCCATCTTTTACCAATTATGTTTTGAGTTTATACTTTTTATTTTTTCCAGGGAACCTACAATGATGCAGTGAGATGTTACTCATCTTGTATAGACACGGACCCAACACAAGTAGCAAGCTACACTAATAGAGCACTGTGCTACCTTAAGCTTAATCAGGTAAAGGCATTTCAGTGGTAAATCAAAGGAGTCTGGAGACACTGCCTTTGAAATTGCAGGGAGACACATATTTCAGAATCAAATTAAAATTCATGGTTTGATTTTTGACCAAGCAATGGTTTGTGAACTTTTAAATATTAAACATTTGTGACATCCCATGTCAAAACCAGACACTTTTTGGCAGGTTATCAATTTGGAGGTTTTTACATATCTATAAAATATAGAGAGATTTTGCTCCACAACGCCGTTTTCCCCAATAAAATCGGACATTCCTAAGCGAAGATATTGAGATATCGGCCTTTAAAAATGTTATTGACAATGTTGAGAGTAGGAATTACCTTGGAAATGTCTCAAAAATATAAGAAATACCAGTACATTCCGATCTGAAACTATCAGACAATATTTCAAACATTGAATAACATCACAAATTTGCAACAAACCCAAATTATGAAAAAAATCATCCACGAACAGATTTTTGGCTATTTCTCCATTTACGATCCTGCCCAAAAGTGTCTGGTTTTGACATGGGACGTCACATTTGTTTTTGTCACTAGGTACAATGTAGGACCCAGTGGAACAAATATTTTGTTCAGATTTAAAAACTATATACATTTTTCTCAATTTCACAAGCTGTGTAACAACGATATTTTGACACTTGTCTTTCTCTACAGTTTCATAAAGCAGAGACTGATTGTAGCATTGCCTTAGCATTGGAAGAGAACAATATTAAAGCCTTGTATAGGAGAGCCCAGGCTAGCAAGGTAAGACAGGTTTCAAATGGGCTTTTAACAACATCTGTACCTGATGGGTACTGTGAAACACTTTATTTTCGCGGGTACTTTATTTTGCGAAATAACAAGATTCTTTGAGGGTTTTAAATTTGTGAATCCAGAAGATTTACTGTTAGTTTCAATGTAAATTTTGTATTTCGTGGGGAAATTTAAGTGTTTCACAGCAATTCCATTTGAATTTCAACCAATTTAAACAGTTTGAACACTTTCAGATCCAACCGTTTTTATCCAGTGCATGTAGTGTTAAATCACATGCGTTGACTCAAAGCACCGGCATGTTTACACACACAATCAAAGGCAGCAAGTACACCTATACGCGTGCAAAGTAACTCCGACAAGGTACTGCCGGTACTCTTGGGAGGAAGCAAAATGGACTATAACTGTATTCATAATTATCACTTTTCACCTACCAACTTTACGCTCAAATAAGTAAAAAAATTAATCACAACATACATTTTGCACTTCAAAATATATATCGAACAGGCTAGAATGGACTTAGCGCTATAATGGTAGTGGCACAAGCGTGCTCTAATCTGTCACATAAGTCATTGTACTGGATAATAAAAATTTTAAAAGTGATAAATGTTGACATTTATACAGCACCTTTCACATGTATCAAAGTGCTTAAAATTAATGCAGCTGTCATTATGTCAGCTGCTATACAATGCTCAAGGCATGCTCATACCTTTGGACGGTGCTCAAGGGACAATATTCCTAACATCTCCCCATTTCATCCCTGGGTAGAAAGAGGCAAGTGAGGTAAAGTGACTTGCCCAAGTGCATATACGAAGGCACTGCTAGAACTCAAACTCGCGACCCTCTGATTGCGGGGTAGAACCCTTACAGCTGCGCCAGTGTGCCACACTACCCCTGTTGAAGATTTTGGAAATACCTTCCACAGGGGGAGTAAGTTTTTCAAATAAATTGGTCAGAGTTAATTATTTTGAAACCTATACTCTCCCTGTATTATGGCTTTACCTATATCTTCCACAACTGGAGGAGTATTTCAAATGGAAGTTATCCAATTGCCTATTCCATTCGAAATTCATACTCCCTCTGTGGAATATTTTAGCTAAATCTTCCACAGGGGTAGTGTGGATGTTAAATGGAATAGCCCAATGTCCCTGTGGACTCATCTCCATTATATCTGTTCTTGTTTTCAGGGTTTGAAAGAGTACAAGAAGTGTCTACAGGATTTGACTAGTCTCCTGAAGGTTGACGCACAGAATAAAGAAGCTAAGAAGGAAATGGATGCTGTTAAAGATCTATGGAGAAAGGTAAACCATTTCATAAAGTCTTACAACATAGAGTGTGTGGCATCAGTTTAGTAAACACTTTTTGAGAACAAATATTAATTTTAAGCAGCTTATGCTAAACATCAAGCACAAGTTATAATAATGATAAATTTCAACCAGTTTTAAAAATAAGGTGAGTCCTTCGGCCACAAAGTCACTATAGGCCCCCTGATAATCTGTATCTTACAGGTCTACAGGGCCTGGATATTTAGTTACTAAAGTTAGATACCACAGCCAGGTTTGATCTTAGGATCGACCACATCTAATCCTGCTATTACCTATATTACATGTAATAGCCCTAATGTGAACAAAAACCTAAAACATAACACTCTCCTAGTGACGTGAATGAGCTACATGTATAAAAATCTTGCAATATAGGTCCTTGACCCAATCGACAGCTTCACCCCCATTTTTCTTCATAAAGATTGAGTTTTTGGTATCGGAAGAATGTTCACATTTTCTCATTACTCCAGTGAAATTTTTTCGTTTGAATGGTGTGAATAAAAATGTAGTGATTTGTGATAACACACTGGAAGTGTATGCACTATAATTCTGTATAGGGCATTGTCATGCATGGGTTTTGCTTCTTATATCAAAACCGCTGGAGCAATTTGCCTATTGTACGGTTTCGCCATGATGCAAGGAGAGCCTCAAACTGGTAAGTTCGAAAGGATGAAAGGAAGAATTACATTACGTAATGTTATATGACTGGTTCAATTCCCATTCATGCATGCTGCCAGATCAAGGCTCTCCTTGCATATGGCGGAACCATGCAATGGGTGATGAATACAACTCAAAATTGGGAAACATTGTTTTAATGGTAGACAGCAATGTATGATAGAAAACAGAACATGAACAGTCGGACCACGCCTTTAACAATAGCTTGGTTTCTCTTATTACCTGCAGGAATTGATGGCAGCAAAAGGAGAATCGGCGAAATCAGGCAAGAAAAGTAAAGCAGAAAAGAAACCGACAAGAATACAGATAGAAGAGAGTGATACCGACAGCAATGAAGAGGTATGTTATTGTGATGTGGAGGAGGCCCCCACACACACACCCCTGTTTGTAAATACCTGCAAACGAGGACCTGATTCTGCATTTGTGACGTGTCATGTCAAAAGGAGACACTTTTGGGCAGGTTATCAATTTTGAGGTTTTTACACATCTTAAATATAGAGATATTTTGCTCCACAACTCCGTTTTCCACAATGAAATCGAACATTCCTAACTAGCGAAGACATTGAGTTTGTAAGTTATGGTATTATAAAATTGGAAATTGAGATATCGGCCTTTGAAAATATTAGACAGTCAGCCAGTCATTACTGCCTGAGGATGGTAACAGTTAGTTACCGAAAATATTAGCAGGTAAATATTTATTTATTTGCCTTCAGTTTCCGTTGAAAGTTTTAAAATTTTCTTGGTTATTATTGACAATGGTGAGAGTAGGAATTACCTTGAAAAATGTCTCAAAAAATACAAGATGCCAGTTATATTCCGGTCTGAAACTATCAGACAATATTTTAAACATAAATAGCATCACAAACTCGCAATAAACCCAAATTGTGAACAAAATCACCCCAGGCAGATTTTTGTCTACTTCTCCATTTACGATCCTGCCCAAAAGTGTCTCCTTTTGACATGACACGTCACATATGATTTAATCCTATCTAACCAAGGATGATTTAATCCTATCTAACTGAAGACACACACACCCAATTTCAATCAACACACCATGGATCTACACAACCGACAACTTTCTATTCAACGTGAACCGTCCTGAACCACCTAAACGTGGACAACTTTTAAATGCATAACCACCCATCCCTCGCACATGCAACGAAGGAAAGTTTTTGAATCCAAAAAACTAGTGCTGTATTTTTCTGGAATTGGGAGTAACTGAATGTAAATCATAATGGATGTCACACTGTCATATTGTGTTTCAGAAGGAAGATACTTCTCAAGTGCGTCCAAACCAGAAATCGTCCAGCAAGGCAGGTAAATCGTCCAGCAAAGGGGACAGTAAGTCTACAGCAAAGGAAAGCCAGGAAAATCCTGCTGAGAAACAAACAAAACAGACTAGCAGCAAGAAAGCAGCCCGCAATAGTAAACCAACCACCAACGCAGCTCCCAAACTTAACAAGGTAAAATTCTTGGGTGTTCTTGAGTTAGACTAAAGACTCCATTCAGGAATTAACAGCTAACAGAATAAAGCTCAGCTGTATAATCCTTCGAAAGATTTCTGTGCTAGGCTAATTACATGCAGTTTTACATGGATTAATTAACTGGGAAGCAGTTTTGTATTGATGAATATTAATGAGCTTATTTGCATATTCTTTGTATTCAAGGCATAACTTAGTCCCAAATTTTTGTATAGCAAAATTGCTATACAAGTTAAAATTTTGCATAGCAATTTTCTAAATTTGTATAGCAATTCCTTGGCATACTATAGTTTGTTTCATTTTCCAGTTTACGTACACTAACAAGTTTACAAAATTTAAGCTATGCTGCACGTCTACAATCACCATGATTTTTTTGATGAACTCACCCGCCCACTTATCACATCAACAATTTCTATTTTCAATTGATGTTTTACCTGCAAATTTTGGGCAAATAAGTTTGAGGAGTTCACATAGTTGGCAGTGGAGCAGACACCAACGCCTTTTATTTTTGTAGCACACTTTTTACAAAGGCACCCTTTTTCTTTATAAAGTCAGGACCCCCGCCACTTTTAGCTTTTTCCGCCACTCATCAAGTTCACATGGGTTCGGGAGATGAAATTTGATATTTGAGACTGTTTAAGACTTGAAAATTGCATTGCACATTTGCGATGTACATTGTAAAATTCAGTCGTAGTTGGCTATGTTTATATCGCAAATTGGGATGCGATAACGGCTAAATTATGCCCTGTTTCTATTTGCAAGATTTTGTTGTGGGAGCTCTCTTTAATTACCAAGTGCATATTGAGTTGAGCTATTATAATAAATATGTGTTGTGTTTCTGTGATAGGTAACAGCTTATGAATTCATGCAAGCATGGATGTCCTTAAAAGGAACTAGAAATCTAGCAGGATATGCCGATCTACTCAAGCAAGTGCCTCCTAATGATCTACCTAAAGGTATGTCAACAACTCTTCCTATACAAAGGTATAGGAGCAAACCATTGTTCATTGGTGATGAAGCCACACTCTTACAGTGGCGTATGCACGAACGCAAGTTAACAGAAGTGTGAATACGTGTTACACATGATACAATTTGTCATGCCTGGCAGGGCCAGATTTACCTTGTTGGAGGCCCTGGGCCAGGCTAACAATTGGGAGGCCCCAACCTCACGTTGTAAATTGCAAATTTGTAAAAACTGGCTGTAATGAATGACAGTAGTAAACTTTGCACCATCTGTTTTGCGGTCATTGAGTGAAATCGTCTCAGTTTGTGTTCTACTTTGGGAGCTCATGCTCTCTCAGAAAATCACCTTCCGCAATGGCAGAATAGATGGCGGGTAGTTGTTGTCTAAACTAACAATTTCCTTCACCTTGTATATCATGATATCATATAATCATAATTCGTATGACTTGCTTTGTCAAGAGAGATTTAAAAATTTTGGTCACTCAGTAAACAAGGTTCGGCCCATTTGTCCTGATGATGAAGAATGTAAATTGAATGTATATTCTGAATATGTTTGTTTTTACAGTACTGAGTAATAAGTTAGATGGTGATATGTTGGGTTTGATAGTGAGAGCAACCTCGGATCAGCTTGCAGAAAAAGGTATGACACTACATGGGTTGGGGGCACACACTTGAAAAGTGTATGGGGATGTGCGGCAGTCAAGGGTCCCGTTTTCAGGCTTCCTGGCAGTTCCAAAGAGAAACATGCTGCAGTTTTTTAGCCACATACGAGTAAGACTCCTAAAATTGCCTGTATGTGTGATGTATGGATATCAGGATATGATCAATTTAATTAGTTTTGGTTAAAATTTTGATTAAATGCTATCAGGTAAACAGTTCAAATCCTATTGCAACCAACCAAACTTGGGCTATAGCTGCACTATGGATTCATACATATATTGGTGGTATC
The DNA here is from genome assembly GCF_039555335.1 of Amphiura filiformis. NCBI lineage: Eukaryota > Metazoa > Echinodermata > Ophiuroidea > Amphilepidida > Amphiuridae > Amphiura > Amphiura filiformis. Next base: position 34,194,537 of record NC_092637.1, read on the forward strand.
AAGAGTCACATACAGAGGTCAAAGGTCATTTCAGGTCAACTTGTAAAATAGGCTGAAAATGTAAGATCTGGTCTTTTATAAACTGTTGAGTTCAAATCCAATTGCAAGACCAAGTGAGGGAGCAGCCCTGATAAGTTATATATCATTTTAAAGTTTACGACCCAAAGAATACGAATCTGGACATTACTCAAAATAAAAATGTGCAAGTTTCCTCACATTTTGTGGGACCTGTTCCCATATCGTTGTTGGGCAGAAAAAACCTCCTATGTGTCATTGGCCCCTGAACATGTTTAAAGAAAAAAAACCCTTATGTAACTGGTTGGCAGTTTTGTTTTAGACATGTTCAGGGGCCACAAACACATAGGAGGTTTTTCCTGCCCATAGGTTTTTTTACGTAATGTTTTTTTCCTTCAATTTTCAGATCCAGGCATGAGTTATTCCATCCTCTACCATCTCATAGATGTAGAACGCTTTAACACCATGGTGCTGTTTTTGTCCAAAAAAGACAAGAAAAGTAAGTGAACATTATTTGTAAACCCCAACTGCTTTTTTTGATGGATTTTATTTCACTCTTTCACTCATGTCTATGTTCGCAATTTGAAAGGAAAGAAACTCTGCATACAACAACGCAGCATGTTGCGTAGTTGTGCAATTTGTTAACGTGCAGATACGCTATGCCTACGGCACAACCCATGGAAGCACTGATCTCACAACAACATTGTGGTCGAATGGCTCCATTTAGTTGATAAAATGTGGGTGTTTTTTTTCAAGTTCTTTCATATGATTTAAATAAGTGTAAAGCTTCATTTTACATACCAATATTAATACTGTGTGATATCAGATATCAATATGCCGCTTTTGCCATGAAATACTGACCGAGCCGAATATTTTCTACAAAACATTACAAAAATTAGATGAATGTTCCACAAAATTACACCACAACTTTTCTTTGCATTTATCATTTCAGGTCTACGAAAAGCCTTGGATAACTTAGAGTTGGCCAAATGTGAGGCCTACACCACAGAAGATGTCAAAACCCTACGACAAAACTATGCTCTATGAGGCGCTGTTAAGTGTAAAACATATTTAGGCAGAAGTTTTCATCTGTAGGAGTTTCTTAGATAAATATAGCTTTTATCACTTTTAGGCGACAAAAAAACCCAACGAAACCCTGTTCTACGGGCCCAACAGACCCAGGTTTTACGTTCTTTCTTCGTTTAGCTTTATAAAAGCAGTTGTTCTTTATGCCTCGATCACATAGAAGTATGCGGTATTTCGTATAACGAATACCGTATACCGTATACTTCTATGTGATCGCAGCCTTAGCCAGAGCGGGTTGATCTTAACTACAAATTTTAAGGAAAAAAGACAAACCAACCGATCTACCGACCACACTTGGCAAATCCGTCCGCCTGCCCGTAGAACAGGGTTTTATTTTTTTTATCGCCTTTATCATTGTATGTTGTTTTGCCAGGAATTGAATGGAAAAAAACTAGTGTTGGTCATATTAAATAGCATGATTTGACTTAAATGGATTTCATTTTGCTGGGGCGCACATAAATACCAAGATATGGTCCATTGATAAAACAAAGTTTTCAACCTATTCCTTTCTGGGTTTACTCTACTTTGTTCGACATATAAGTGGCAAAAATTATTCAATTTTTGGTTTTGTGTGTTACAATTAAATCCCAAATTAAGCTTGCATGAATTCACTAAGCTAAAGCCACAATTTTTCCGTGTTACAAAATTTAAACTCCGTGTTACAAATTGGACGATTCCCTGATTTTCCGTTTTACATTATAAATCACTGAAAAGTGAATACAAGCATGTTTTTAAAAGTGTAATTTGTCTTATATACTTATATGCACCTTTTTACTGTAGTCTCCCCTCAACATCCCCATTAAAATTAAGCATCATCAATTGTCTTGTGTGTACCTCCGATAGCTGTATTGGACAGAATCTTGCATCGTAGGCCTAGAATAAATACTAGAATGGATTGTTTAATGGTTGATTACTGCTAAATTATCACTTTTCTTTGTTTTCTTTCGCAAATCAACACAAAAGTTTGACATTTTACACAGTTTGTCACTATTTTGTGGCATTTTCAAATTGCCGTGAGCAAACCCCGAATTATGTGAATTTTTACGTTTTTCCGTATCACGGAGAAATCGTGCCTTTACACTAAGCACACCAGCATAGGTGCTGCACCCAACCATGTGCATACCATTCTGTAATAATCCAGAATGTTATGAGTCTTGCCATTTACACATCGAACTAAGTATATATATACATGAGTACAAAAGTGTGAAGAAAGTCTGGTTAATAGTGACAGATCACTAAATGTCACATCATATTATACAAGCCGCTTACCCGGCTTTCGCAGTTCGTAAAAAAAGAAGAATTCCTTTTTAGGTAGTTGGGGGATGAATTTTTTGGCAAGTTTAAATTGTTTGTAGAGATCGATTTTACCAAATTATTATATGACATCCATCATTGCATATTGCTTAGTTAGTATTTTTTCCATTCAATTTCTGATTAGAGGAGGGGAATCACTCACAGGTGAAAAAGTAAATCATGATTCTGGCTTCAGTGAGAAGAACCACTGGATCTGTATGCCATAAATGGGTGTATCCTAGGTGTAAGCTATAGAGGTTATCCACTTTACTCATGTGTGACTTCTAACAAAAGGCGCTGATTCCTGTAGTATTCCTCATTCAAACCAATTCAATGCACGACCTCAGAGTTACCTGCATGACTTTGGCAGGCTATTTTGAAGCAGTCATAGTTACACATGCAGGTACTTCTTTAAGTCCTAAACAAGGTATAGCAGTCGCTGATAGGATATGCAACTTATAGAACACGGATAACCTCTATTCATGAGTCAGACTAGTGTAAAGACTCCATGAAGGAATTAAGCAGCTTACAGAATTAAGCTTTATAATCCTTCAATAGAAAACACCTGTGCTTGGCTAATTCTGTGCAGTTTTACACAAAGGATATACCCCAAAATGAAGGAAATGTTACAGAACTTATTTATAATTGTTGATCATAGGATGGAGGAGTTTGACAAAATATTTTGTACTGAAAATCTTATCAGCCTTTTAACAACGAAGTATGAATGAGTTATTCCAGTAAACATACACCAGTGTGGAAGACAGGACCTTAATCTCTCACAGAAGCCCATAGAGAGTTGTAAGGATTTCAATAGAACACTTGGTTATGGGGCAAGTGATAGTCCTATAAATGCCCCCAGAATGTAGCCAGAACATGCCACATATTATAGTTTGTTGGGTGTTTGTAATTGCACGCATCAATAATGTCTGAACTTTCGCTCACATTAATTCATATAAGTGGGCACCAGTCACACATATATATAAACTGGCCTCAAAAAGAAACTTATAATTTTTCACAAGGTCATATCTTAAAATCCTGTCCATAAAAATGAACAAAAATTGCACACAGGATTACTTCAATACTCTACTCTAAACACTGGTCAGTAACCAAACAGTTGTCTGCACATGAACAAAAATTACACACAGGATTACTTCAATACTCTACTCTAAACACATGTCAGTAACCAAGCAGTTGTCCAACGGACACAACAGTAAAATGCACTGACACAGAACAGCTTCCGGGACCACATTCACAGGCGAATAATTGGAACCCAGCAAAAGAAATCGGTTGAGCTGTGAATGTGGTCCAGGAAGGTGTTCCATGTCAGTGCATTTTGCTGTTGTGTCAGTTGGACAACTGCTTGGTTACTGACATGTGTTTAGAGTAAAGTATTGAAGTAATCCTGTGTGTAATTTTTGTTAATTTTATAGACAGGATTTTAAGATATGACCTTGTGAAAAGTTTCTTTTTGAAGCCAGTTTATATTACTATAGCAACTAGAGAGTAAGTGCATGGTGCACTCGACTGTGTGCATGCCATTCTATATCAATATGTGAGTCTCATATTGTTCGCCAATTATAAGCCGTACAAACTAATGGCTTCATTATTGTTAGTGATGGTATGACGAATCTGCCTTGGGCATAAATAATGATAATGCAGAGCTGAATATTTTATGATTCTTATTCATTAAACAAATACCCAAACGATACAAGTAAGCCTATAAATTGAGGTAAGTTCAACATTTCCTGTTTCACCTGTGAGGGCCTTTCCTTTGACTGAAATATGATTTCAAAGTAGGTGTATGAACAGCCATTTGATCCCCCTATGACGCGTGAATGGTTCTTGTTATTAGTAAGTGTGTGCTATGAAAAGTAAAACTTATTGTATTTCCTATTAACATTGTGTAAGTTACTATACCCAGAAAGGTTTATTATGTAAATCAAGTACCATGTTGTGACCTAATTCAAGCCTGTGATGCCTAAGTCACTCATGAAATGAAGTCCAAATTTGACATATATACACAAATATAAACAAGTAATGTAAAAGTATATTGTATCTGAGGCCCTAATAATCATAAACTGGTTTAGATGGCAGTCTTAAACCAGGTTTTGATGGTAATCATATAATATTGGACATTTGACCAAATTCAGTTGTCAATGTGTACTGAAAAAGGTCAAAAATGGCCTAATGTTTTTCATCATGGTGGCCAGCATCCTACAGGGGGCAAGATCACCCTCTGCTGATTGGTAGTTGAAAAAAATTACACCACCTGAAACAACGCAATGTTAGATCAGTTACTAACATAAGTCACACTGATCTAACACTACCCACAGAATGTGTGAGTACATTAAGTTTACCTGTTCAACAGGAAAGGTATTGGCGGATATTAAGGTATAGGCCTGCCAAGCAGTTATACCTGAATATTTCATTTTTCTGTGCGTGTAATCAAAGAACAGGATCATGATATTTGCAGACTGCCAAATATCGATTTGTCTCTTTCTGGTCCATGGGGGCTAAAGGAGGCATTTTTGAAAATTGAGAACTATGAGTATTACATTATACAAACATTAGGCTATCATATACTGAAAACACCAAAGGTCTAGCATACTTGGTTCTAAAGATATGACGTTTTGTGATGTATATTTTCTGATGTATTTTATTGTTTTTTACTCCATAATTTTGACTGTATCTCAGTTTCATATTTGCCGCCTTTGGCCCCCATGGACCAGATCGTGTCACATATATATGAATTCTCTTCAATTCGCGAAAAAAGAGCACTAGTAGCATGCTACCCTAATTCTCTCACTCATCCTGAATTACAGTAAATTAATTGATATGCTGTTCTCTGGCTCTCTAACAGAGATCCCTTGTTTGCTAATTCAAGAGAATTTATGCATAATTTAACAAAGAGGCAAATCGCTATACGGCAGTGTGCCAGACGTGTAATAATATATCGCGTGACTAAGTGGGCCTTGCATGAGGTACTCGAGTAACTCTGTAACCTTGATGATATTGTATAAGCTAATCAACAATATCAGCATATTTAAAATGCTTTTGTTTTGCTTCACAAATAAAACTGAAGGAAACTGTACGAATGTATCTTGTTAAGTTGTTTTATTTTAAGTATCAACTGGTTCACTGATATGAAGTGATTAACTATTGAATCAATAATTTAATGAAGGGTTCTCAAATTATTGGGCTATTCAAGTTGAAATCCACACACCCCTCTGAAAGACATGACCTTAATATATTCTGCACAGGGGCAGGAGTGTGAATTTCAAATGGGGTTAAATGGTGACTCCCATGCATGTCTTTCATGGTATATGGATTTCAACTGGAATAACCCATTGTATGCCCGGTGTACGCCAGCCACCACTATGTCGAAGATCAGCTATGTTGAAACAAAATTGGTCAAATTGCTTTAGTTGATAGCTGAATCAACATCTTGTCCAGCCATAACTGTAAAATCACTGGTATGTGACCATTATTAAGGCCTTGCTGACGTCAGAGCTGCCAACATTGGAACATGTAAATGCAGAAGATTTCTGCGAAGTGTTAAAAAAGCTTATACTTTGATAAAGATCAGAATAAGGCCAGGGAATTCGGAAAGCAATAATTAACAAGAAATAATAAGTGACCAAAATTAATTATATTAAGCGGTAATATAGTTTGTGGGATAGGCTTTTACTACGGAAGTTCATAACAATTAGGAGTAGCTTTGATTTTTTTCAGAGCAAAGTAGGCCTATCTAAGAATGATACATCAGCCGCCCCTTGCCTACTGATGGCTCTGAAAAGAGCCGTTGTCTGAAGACCCCCCCTTGTCAACAATCTCGCCCAATATCTGTGAATCTATGAAATTTAAGTTGAACAATAATGTCATGATCAATAGCATCAACAGCTTTCGATAAGTCCAAAAATATGTTTTTCTACTGTGTTACAAACTTTGGAAGAAGATGGCAATTAAAAAGTAATAAAGTAAAGTAACAAAATAAATAGATACAAGAAGTATTGTATTGCCTTACCGTTTCGGGCTTGTCCTCTGAATTCGTTCCAGGCAGAAAGTGATCAAAGATGAGCTGCAGGGTGTTTTATACTTTTTGACAACAATTCAAAGGGTCTGGCATCTAATCAGCAATTGACCACTTCACAAATGATCACTTCAACTTGAACATTTGCATCCAACCCCATACGATAGGCATACACTTTCTGACCCATTCCGACAAAGACTGGAACATGTCAAAATTTTCTTTCTGAGATCGTGATTTAGAACCTGAAAGGTTCTTAAGCTGTCTTGTATAAGGAACCTTAAACAGATCTACAAAGAACTTTAAAAGTTCTGCAAAAGGTAGAAAACCCATTCCAGATATGAAAAAGGTTCTGTAAAAACCAGAAAGACACACTTGGGGTTCTTGCAAACCCACACAACCTTAAATGACCTGTATCCACAAGAACCATTTTTCCAAGAATGTAGCAAATTACTGTGTCCTTGATTTCCATACTTATGTACTATGGTGTGGATTTCCATTTTGCTATTTCATGAAGTTTCGTGTCCTTTATCGGGTGAACACTGATCTGAGCGGATTCTCATGTCCATAAACACATATTTAGACACCAAAATTACCACCATTGACCTTAGAATACATTTTTAGTAATTTTGACCCCATTGTAGGGGCACCCCCGGAAAAAGCACTTTGGGAAGGGACAACAAAGGTTAGTTCCCGTGCCATAGACCTTTTCAAATCAAGATCGGAAAATCACAGTATTTATTCAGTAAGCTGGGGGGGGGGGGTCAAATTGGTGCACAATGAATCAAACGGAATCACGTACCCTTTTGAGTGAAAATACAACGTATTTAGCCAAAACCAACATGAGTCATCACAGAGAATTTTTTCCAAAGGTATTGAACTAACACTTCCCCCATTCTATTTGGCACTTCACAATGTGACAGTAAAAGAAAGAAACATGCAAATGTTTGTCGTCTGCAGCACATTTGATTTGGTCTTCGCAATATAAATATCAATCTCTTGCACAAGCCATACCCAACGCTTGACCGTGTCTTTCACACAGATTTGTGTTCAGACGTAATAGTTGCGTTTGCGTTAGCGTCGATGACCCGGAATTGTAAACCTGTTTTGGTATTCATGGTATTCTTGTCTCATTTGTAAACAGGGTCATCCATAACGAACTTCGGAGAACTTCGATTTGAAAAGGTCTATTGGTGCTACTAGCGTAAATTAGCGGCAAAATACTATACTTTTTTTTTCAAAATCAACCTTCCCATATGTTTCTACAGTGATACGCAATGGTGATGTAATAATTATCTCGAGATGATTTAATTATCTCATGGAAGTTCACTTTTTTTACATCTCACTGCTCGGGTTCCGTAGTTTACCGTATTTAAACAGAACTAAGAACAGGGAATATTTCTTATTTTTTTTCTTTTCTTCTTTGGGTTGGGGAGGGGGCAGTCAACTTGGAACTTTAAGAAGGAAGTCACTGCTTGCTGGCTGGTTTAATACCCCTAGTCGGCTTTGTTATGTACATCTGCGTCTTGTGCACTTTCTTCAATCCTTTTACTTCTAGTGTCTTTGTCTCTGTCTTCTATCTCAAAATGAAAGTTCTTGCAATGTTCTGGACGACTGATGTAATATATCCTTTTTCACTTTTTGACCAAAAAATAACATTTTCACTTTTTGACCAAAAATAACATTTTTGACCCAAAATAACATTTTTGACCAAAATCACATTTTGAGCAGAAATCACAATTTTAAGCAAAGTCATGTTTTTGACCAAAAAATGTTTTCTACTAAAAATCATGTTTTTTTTGTACTAAAAATTGTGTTTTTAACCAAAAAAGATTCTGAAGACATAATAATGATAAAATTGGACGGATACTTTCGCATGATACCTGAATTTATCGATCTCGCAAATATCACGCTCGACTTCGTCTCGCATGATATTTGAAAACTCGAGGTCGACCGATAAATTCAGGTATCATGCTCAATCCATCCAATTTTATATCAAACTTGGTATGGTGATAGGATATGGTGTCCTGATGTGATGTATAGTTTTGTGTCATGTTATGTGCATATTTATGAATATTAATGAGCTGATTTGCATATTTTACCTACATTTTCATTAATCCACTCTGCAACTTAAACGCAAAAACTGATCAACTTCAATCTTGGTTTGGTGATTGGATATGCTGGACTGATGTGCTGTATAGTTTTGTGTCATCATCATGTTATTTGCATTTTTTGAATATTAATGAGCTGATTTGCATAGTTTACCTACATTTTCATTAATCCACTCTGCAGCTTAAACGCAATAACCAATCAACTTCATTCTTATGTTTTCAGGGTTATTAGGAGTTAAGAAAACCTAATAATGATAATATTGGATGGCTTATTTCGCATGATACCATAACATATCGGATTCGTCATACAAATATCGAACTCGCCGTTGGCTCGTCCGATATTTTTATGACTCATCCGATATGTTATGGTATTATGCTCAGCCATCCAATATTATATCAAACTTGGTATGGGGATTGGATATGGTAGCCTGATGTGCTGTATTGTTTTGTGTCATGTTATTTGCATATTTATGAATATTCATGAGCTGATTTGCAGATTTTATTTGTAATAACAAACCTTGTTTACACAAACAATAACAAACCTTGTATCTGTATAATCTGTATCTGTATCCCCACCTATGTGTGGGGCCACCTTAATTGCGAATCGCGTAAATTCTAGTTATACTTTCTTTCATGGTCTATAATAGAGAATATATTATTTATGTTCACCATGCAGTTATGTGATACACAGCACATTATGGTTTGATATAAAGTGAGAGACTGAAGACATCAGTGTAGGCCGAAGCTTTTTACCGGTCATGTTTACGGTCCCATAGGCTATTCCAGTTGAAATCCATACACCCCTATGGAAGACATGAGCTTAATCTTCCATACATCAGGGACTGTGATTTACAAATGGGGCTACCTAAATGGGCGAATCTATTTCAAACCTACACCCCTGTGTGGGAAATTAAAGTCATGTCTTTCATAGGGGGTGAATGGATTTCAAATAGAATATCACATATATAGTTATTAATAATTTTACGTGGTTCAAAATTAAGTTCAACCTCCGGTGTTCAACTTGAACATATGCAGCCAGACTCACAGATAACCAAGCCATTGTTTTTATCAATATTTGCGTCAATTGAGTTGTTTTACTAAGTTGTAATAATGTAGAATAGATAGGAGACAAGCCGAGTAGATTAGATTCGCTGTTTTTGCTACGATGTATGAATCGCATCTTCTTATCCTTCCCAGTATTCTTTGCAACACGTTACACCACCTCATGTACACCGGAGGGTGTTTTTTGTTCAAAATTTTCTCGAAAAGGTGCCAATTTGTCATCTTTTTTTAGCAAACTGTTAGCGAAAATTGTTCAAAAATTGGTATAATTTCAGGCGTGTTCTTTGTCAAATGTTATGCGATCAAGCAAAATCAGTCGGAACTCGGAAATATTAAATTTTCAGTTTATTATAGGATATTAAAAAGCATTTACAAATCTGGATTTTGCAGAAAACCCCATTGATATTGAACAACCAGTACCAAAGATATGAGCGATTAAAGAGTTTCCAAAACAAGAGAAACAAAAGTAAATACTCCCTTAGTTTGGCTATATCTCAAAATCAATATTTCGTTTTTGTTTGATCGCATCACAAATTTTTTTCCGAATTTTTTTTATGAAATTGAGGGCTATCTATACCAAAACTGCTGAAAATGCACCCCAAGCCTGCGCATATTTAGATATTTTTTGGTGGGGGGGGGGGGGGCTTTGGGTTGCGAGCCCCCGGGTAAAAGCAGGGGAGGTAAAAAGGAAGGGGTGGCAGAAGAAAAAGGGGCGGCAAAAAGAATTATTAAAGAAAAAAGGGCGGGAAAATTGTTTTATTATTCTTCATTGTTTCTCGTTTGGTAATTATGAATATTGTAACGTAGTATAAAGAACCCAGCAAACACAAAACGTTTTCGACATCATTCGCAAAAGGTTATAAAAGGTTGTCAGAAAATGTTTAAATGTCGGGTTATATAAAGGGTATATTAAGAGTATAAAACGTTTTCATAACCTTAAAAAACATTTTTTGATAATCTACTGCTCAGCAAACAAAAATGTTTTGCAGAAAACGTTTAAATGTCGGGTTATATCGTTATGAACACGGCAGAGTGCCGAATACGCAAAATTGCTGTTCTGAGTAAACGGCATTTGAAAATCTTGATACCATTCCATTGGTCCTTCTAAAAATTTAGAACATTCGTGAGCACTCATTTGAAATGTATATTATAGAAGTGAGTGTACACGAATTATTGGCAATACTTGCATGTCCTGAAATAATCGATATATCCCTCAAAACGCGTTTGAACAGCTATTCGGCTTTATGCTGTATCCAAAATGTCTCTACCACTGCGCAGAGAGAGGTCGAATACGCATTCAACTACGTGTAAACCATAGCACGCATTCTTGATTTGGAGCTTTTGTGTAGAAATGACTGGTTGTCCTTAGGCTATGTAGACTTAACTTGCTATATAAGTTATAAATAGTCATCCCTGTAATATTTAGCAAAAACTCGAGGATTTTAAAGCAAAAATAACAATATTGGCCTATATTTTGCGTATGATTTTCCGGGATTTTCCAATTCCACGGGCGCGTACTCACATTATTAAACCACAGCAATGTCACGTGTAGGAATGTTTGTACTTAATTTGGTATCACTAGATAGAAGCTATACGTTGGTATCAAATATATTAGTGTAGGACATGTAATATAGAAAATTCGGGGTTTCCCGCTATACAATACTATAGATCAACATGATTTGTACAGCTAAGTATACGATTCGTCTCTCTGCCGAATTCATTTATTGCACTTTGGCGCGATTCGTCCAAATCAATATTGCAATACCTACGTCGGTGAGTAAGATTTACCATTAATTTTTGGTGGAAATAAAAGATAACCTGAAACATAATCATAAGCATACAATAACTCAATTTGCTCAAAATTCTCGATTCGTCACTCTGCCGAATTCATAACGATAAAAACGTTTTAATAACATTCCAAAAACATTCTTGAAAACTTGATACAAAACATTATAAACAGAATGTTATTTTGGGGTTGAAAAAATATTTTGCGAAAAATGTTTGCCCAAAATATTTGCAATAACGTTTTAAAAACGTTGTCATAACCTTTATATAACCCGACATTTAAATGTTATTAAAAAGTTTAGAAAAAAACATTTTAAGAACATTTCTGTGTTTGCTGGGTTCAAACATTTTAACATAATGTTATTTAAGTATTGACACAATATTTGGGAAAAATGTTTGCAAAAATAGTTTACAATAACATTTTTGAAAACATTTAAAAATATTGTTGTAGTGTGTTTTCATACAAAACGTTTTAAAACGTTATCATGACCTTTATATAACCCGACATTTTAATGTTATTAAAACGTTTTACCTAAACCAAAAGCCAAAATATAACTTATTTAAGTATGTTTTACACGTATCCCCCAAATCAATATTCCGTAATTTAAATAAGGTACAACAAGAGTACAATATAGAGAATACAGAATACGATCAGGTACATAACATGCATAAAATTTGAGTTTATTCATAACTCCAATATTTCGCGAGATGGTTTTTGCTATGCAGTTTATGGTATTTCCACGTCAAACATTCATCAATAATTACACCCAGGAATTTTAGTAACCCGTTCCAGAACTGTCCTATCTAAAATTATCCCAGAAGATACATCACACATAGTTGAGTTTAAGTTCGGATTATTCCAATTTTTTGATGTCATATGTGGTGTACCCAAAACCATGCAGGCCTAATTTGTTTTACTTGCATTTACCGATAATTTGTTTGACTTGAAACAGTTACTAATTTCTTTCAATTCATTATTGATTAATTGATAATTACTTTCAACATCTTTATGTAAGTACAGTATAGTAGTATCATCTGCGAAGATGTGTTGATAATATCGTTTACACAAAGAATGAATAATAAGGGACACAGTATAGAACCAGTATAGTACACCGCAAAAATAATATCTTTAAGTTCTGATTCACACGAGTTGTAATATACATATTGTTTTCTGTTGCTTAAAGGAGTATTTCGTGATCCTAGCATCCTCTTTTTATGACATTTTTCAGTAGATATCCACGAAAAAAGCTTATTCCCAAAATTTTAGTTGATTCCGATTTTGCGTTTGCGAGTTATGCACGATTATGTGTATTACACTGCTCCATAGACAATGTGTTGTAATTTCGTTCTGGTATACCAGAACGAAATTCAAATTTCACGATATCTTTGATAAACGAATTATTCTGCAAAAAAACATTTTGTACATAAACATTATGTAGCCAGAGGTTTCCAGTGAGTTTGAGCACTGAAACTACTAATATCATAGGCCATAATATATCTATTATTATGCCAATATATTTCACAATTCGATATTGCCACTATCATGCATGCGTATTGGTTATCGTGAGATCCTTGCCACCTGGCAACTTGTTTGTGCAATTTTAAGCAACTTTTAGAAGAGATAGATAGTCTCCTCCGCAGCCAGTTTGGTTACGCTCCCTCCACACAAACAGTCTGCCAATGATCACGAACTGGTCCTTTTTGATTCGCTAACGGTTTTCTGCCGACGTCATCCAGCTTGACGTCAAACAAAGCTTTCAATTGGTCGATCGGCTAGACGGCTACTTTATTATTCATGAGCAAGTTTGACCCGCCATCTCGCGGCATTCTCGCCAGCTGACTGAGGTCAATCAAGTTCCCGTATGTACAGCTCTACGGCTACAATCGTGTAGCTAATCAGAAACGGCGTTATAAGTGGCAATTGGCAGACTGTTTGTGTGGAGGGAGCGGAACCAAACTGGCTGCTGTGGAGACTAAGAGATAGAGAGATCGCATCTAGTTATATGTATTTGCTTATTTGTACCAGGGATATCCATCTGACAACTTGTCTAACAAGTTGTTAATCGTCACTGGGCGGAAAAAACCTCATAATTATGCACTTTTTGCCCTTGAACATGGATGAAGCAAACCATTTAATATAAAGTCTACACCTACAAGGCTTTATCCATTTTCAAGGACCAAAAGTACTTGTGAGGTTTTTCCCGCCCAGTGACGTATGCATGGCATGCGTGATAATATGCCCAGAATTGGGCCGGATGGTAAGTCATTAAGGTGGTACTACACCCCTTGATAAATTTGTGACTATTTTTGCATTTTTCTCAAAAACTAATAACACACTGGTAACAAAAGTTATGTTAGGGGCAAGGAATCCAGTGACTACATTGGAATTTCAGCGACTCAAGACACGCGGTACGTTATTTATGATATGAAAAGAGGTACCGCTAGAATGTACCTCACACACCGACATCGCTTGGTAAATAATTACATTGTACAGCAGATACACTAAAATCAATACCCGGGATCAATACACACCATGTGTATGTGCTATGCACGATATTCAGACGACAAATCTTTGGATACCGGGGATAGAAAATGAGGAATATCTCCCGTAATTTTTTTATTCTAAAGAAGCCGATTTCAAGGCTTGCACTTGAATATATCTGTTGAAAGAATATGATAGTCGTTAGCTTGCGTATTGAGAAAGAACCGTGCGTATTGAACTCAAAAACTGACAAAAATTCTGATTTATAAAAGGCAATCGTCAGACGACACGATATACGCTCTCCCTTTTGGGATTGAGCACTTTATTCAAAAGATCTAACTATGAGTAAAATGTTGCTATTACGCTCCTGTTTTTGCAGTTGAGCACTTACTGACTATCTCCGATAGACAGACTGACTCTGGGATAGACTTTGGCTGTGTTGACACCATGGAATGTATATTCTTTCACATTCCTAAGAGATGGTAGTCCACCCAAAGTATTTCATCGTGTCGTCTGACGATTGCCTTTTAGGCATGAAACTCAGAGTAACGACTACCTATTCTGGAAGGTCTGTTCTTTGAATTTTTGTTTTCTTTTTGTTTTAAAAATATGAATATATATTAAAATAATTATTTAAAATATTGTTAATCCATGAATGATAAATGAATGAATAACATTTAATAATTGCAGCAATTTCCCCGATATGCCAGAGATCAAAGAGTCCCAAAACTGCTCTCAATAACCGGAAGTTACAATGCCGATTGGGCTTATTTTCACAATTTTAGCAGTCCAGGGAAGTTATATAAATTTGTAGCTTAAAACAGTAAATTTACAATTGTTTTAACTTAAGTTGACTTTGTAAGTTCTTTTTAGTACGGACATAGAAACGTTTGTCCAGTTTTAGAGCTTAAAGAAAAATGTTAATTGGTTTCAACATAAAGGCTCCAAATAACCATTTTAATGGGTCTATCCTCTTGAATATAATATTCAAGAAAGTGCAGTTACTTTTTGAGCGCAAACTAATGATTAGACTGAGATACTGGGATAAATATATTCTTTCCGGGATTTTTTCTGGGTTAAATTATGGTCCTCATGGTACACCGTACAGTCGGGTAAATAATTTTGCAATTTGGCTATATATGCACTAATGTTACCAGGCATTGTCCAGCTGTCGAATTTAAGTATAAACTGGCCTCAAAAAGAACTTATAATTTTTCACAAGGTCATATCTTAAAATCAAGATATGACCTTGTGAAAAATTATAAGTTTCTTTTTGAGGCCAGTTACATTCCTGAATGGAAATACATCCCTGAATCCACTAGAATGAACCAGAGTTATTGTGTGCCAACTAACAGATTCTTGATGTCCGTAACTCCCTGCTTCAGTTCGTCCAAACGAGGATCCAATTCTTCACAAACAGCTTCTGCAATTCCTTTCTTGTTCTTCTCAAGCCATTCATCTAATGCTTGTCTCAAGCTGTCGGACAGATCCCCCAGCGCTCTGTCTTTCATGTCTGCTGTTACTGCTGATGTCCGTATCTGTATAAAAATGTTAGCAGGCAAAATCTTAAACAATTATTGCGTTGGTAATAATATGGAATTCTGCAGATTAGGACCAGGGTTTTGCTAGTCGTGCACCAATGTTTCGAATCTTCCAACTGTTACCCAGCTAAACCCAAACTCAATGAAAATCATGACTTAAACATCCTTAAATACCTCCGATTGATGTACTAGATGGAACGTGGCCCGTCTCACCTTTGAGCATGGTTATACTAGTATATCTACTATTTCCATGGCCAGAGTGAGCAAAAAAGATAAAAATGAAGGAAGAAATAGCAATTGCGGAGATTTTACTATATAGTATATGAGCAATGGAATATAAACGACATCTTTATATCTTTATACAGACAACGTTACCTACCTGGGTGAGGTGCGATCTAATATCTCCTGCCTTCAATGACGGTTGGTGAGTCTTCAGCGAAGTGACAAGATCATCAATGGTATCAAAATACTGATCTAGTTGCTTGTCTGATATGGCCATGTTATCCTCTACTCGCTTGTGGGAAAGACTGTTTCTGATGTCAAGAACCTTTGAATACCAATAATCAATTAATATAGAGTGTAATACTGATGTTTTGTTTAATCCAGCATCAGGTAACTTATCATCCAATGTATAATTTGTCATTCGTGACTATTGTCTAAGAGGGATTTTCTTATTTGGATAACATTATTATGTTTTGACTTCAAAAACGGAGTCTTGAAAATAATCACTTACAAATACCGTTATAGTTTTGATGGTTTGTGGTTACGAAAACATAAAATGTGATGTCTGGTGATTTGTGATCGGTTCTTTTCTATGAATTGGTATTTAAGTTTTAATACGTCTACAAATTGATGCTTACAGTGTAGTATAAATTTAGTTTAAATCTTTATTTCACACTTAAAATAAGGTTCCTGATATCTTTACCTGTTCGATTTTGTTGTAACAATCTTGATCCCCACTGTGATAATCACTGAAGGTCATCATAAGTTTCAGAATACCACCGACATCAAAATCACCAAACGTCGTAAATTTCAGACCATGCGGCATTTTGAACACAAAACCTTTGGCTACTTCAACAGGATCCTTGTGAAACAACGATGCATTCACGTTTCTCCACTCGACGTCTTTTCCTATTGGATAGCACTCGTTTTTCACAGCATTTCCCCAATCAATGCAAGGCTGGCACGCCCCGGATTTGGGTGTTGGTTTCCTGCCAGGTAGGCACTGACCTGTTCCAAGGCAAGGATGCATTAACTGCTGATGCGTCTGATGCCACTTCTCAACACTTGCTTGAACAGTAGGAAGGCTGACATAACACAAAACTTGAATTGCTTCACACACCTTTGCGTAATTTTCAATGTCGGGTGCATCTGATAAAGGGAAGAGACAATAGTAATTGACAAATTGACAAGTTAGGAATGTTAATAAAGGGTTGAAAATAACTTCCCTTAAATTACAAAACATTTCTTTGCACAACTTGACATAAATTCTGTTGATGCGAAAAAGTTTAAAAACTGTGAAAAGAGTGAAAATTTTTTCTCCGCTTTTTTTCTTTAGTTAAAAATATTCACATTTTCCAAAAATGACGGTTTCAGAAAAAGTTTAATTTTATGTGTCAATAACTCAGTCACCCATGTAATCAACTTACAGTATAAAGCAATGGTTCATTGACATGAATTTGTTTCAGCAGGTGTTTCGTAAATGGTAGAATCACTGGCATATGCGTAGATCCGGGGGGATGGGGGATTTACCCCCAATATTATGACAGGGGAATGGACCATACAATCATTCCCCCAATGTTGTCGCCTATATGTGGGTTTCTGACCAAATTAACCTCAAATTTGCCTATCTTCGACCCAAAAGTGCACATTTTCGCGCGTATTTGTGCCATAAATTCTTTTGTCGTCAAAAGGGGCTGGATTCACTATACTTCAAGAAAATTTTCCGACCTCATCCCCCAATGTCAAAAAGAAATCTACGCCACTGATCACTGGGGAGAAGACATACGGTTTGCAGTGTGATGCTCAGTTATTTCGTTATCAAGAAGGGGTATAAGAAGTTGAATGTCAGCATCCAGCTTCCTATCTGCAACAAATCTCTTGTGGCCACATCATGATTGTTACGCCTTTATCTAAGAAAGCCATCATTTTAGATCAAGATGCAAGATGCTTCTGCCTACCCGCTACAAGTAACTATTCACCATGTTCGTCAATTAATGTATGCGTAGATAATTATACTCATTTCTTGGATTTCTCTTTCTTGGATCTTGGATTCTATACCTCCAAATACTCCCTACAGAAGTTTTTACTGGAGGTGTGATTGAGAGGTCTTATTTTTGGAGTCGGGGTCCTACGTCGCTACATTCAGCCAGGGCAGACTTGAAAGCTGAATTTGTTTGATGAGTAATGGTGGATGCAGGCAAGTTGTTCTACTCTCTGGTCGTTCGTGGGAAAAATGAATTGATGAAAGCGTCGGTGTTGGTCTGGTAAATTTGGTATTGGTTGTCGTGTCCTCTTCTGGTCCGTTCTGTCTTTGGGGAGATGTATCTGGTGTGGTCAATGTCCATGATGCCATTCAGGATTTTGTGGAAGTAGGAGATTCTGTTTCTTCTGCGACGTTCTTGAAGTGGCAGCCAGTCTAAAGATTTTTTCAGTGCGGTGACACATGTGTCACTCCCATAAGTACTGGTAACGAATCTAGCTGCAGCATTCTGGACTTTTTCAAGATCAGTAATGTTTTTGGCAGTGTACGGATCCCACGCTGCAGATGCATAGTCCAAGTGTGGGCGGACAATAGAAGTGTAGAGTTTTTCTTTGGTAGTAGTTGAGGTATGGAGGAAGTTTCCAAGTGATTTTATCATTTTAAAAACAATCGCTGATTAAAACCCCAAAGAAAGTTGTAGTTTGAAACACGCGATATACGATCGCGGTTGGGTCGAATACAGCTGCTGAAAGCTGTGCTCAATTGAAATTCCCAGTATAAATGATGGTTACATGGGTGACTGAGGGATCAAAGACATAGAGTAAAAATTTAATGTATATATTTATTGTACTCGTATTTTTGTACTAATGAAATATGAGGTTATTGTGGCAATACCTATTGCTTGGTTTTTCGTGCTTGGGTTTACATCACGAACTGATTCTGGAACAAGTGTGGCCGGATTGACAAGATCATCACGTTTCTTAATTGCATCTTGTACTACTTCATCATCGTAAAATCTCACATCATCATCTAAGTTACTGCTATTCTTCAGGTCATCTGGACTCAGGTAGGCGACAGTCACTTCTGTTCCTCTTGATCGCTCTGTTATTTGGTCAAATACTAACGATTCCATCTCCTGCAGTTGGTCGATCCCCTTCTTTAGCTCTGGTACGCCTTCCTTAACACGGACTGCTATATGTATTGCACGTTTGTCTCGCGTTTCTTGAACCATTCCTTCAACTGCACCGAACACTTTGACACCAGATCGGGACAACTTTGGTTTGTCGCGTTTTCTTCTGTAGCGATTCATCGCACTCACTTGTAGGCAAGGGAATGTGTCTATGGAGAACATGTCGCTCTCATCTCGACATTCAATTCTGCGCCCAAAATATCTCTGGAACCTTGGATTGTCAACCCACGTAATTTTGTCTGTACTGTCAGGCAACTTGGCAGGTATGATGAATGTTCCATCATCATTTCTATATTTAGCGGGAAAATAACAAATCGTCGTTAATTTACATAAAAGTGCATGTACATGTGATAAAAATCGGAAATGTAATAATATTTTTCAATATAATTAATTGTTCTTGTGATCTCAGCATAAAAGACGTACTTCAAATTTTCGCTCACAACTTTGACTTTCATCGACAGATTGGCAATCCAAGTTCGGGATCAGTGACCTTTTCGACACTTGACCCCAAAACTCGGTCGTACACTCTTGGTAACTTATATCGCACCCCGTCACGGTTGAGTGATGGTTGGTCGACTCTAATGTTTATTGACTCTTCAATTGACCGTGTCCAAATCAACCTGGTGGCCGGGGGATTCAATGTGGATGTGCTGGGAGACTTCCGACGAGGTTGTACTCGGACGACGGTGTTTGGAGAATCCGGTTTGCAATGATCTTTCTGTCTGAGCACTGACCCATCAGGGTTTTTCCCTGACAGGGATGTAATATATTGTTCCGGTAATGCCTTTATCATCGGTCATGTCTCTGCCTCAGAGTTTGAGTGGGTTTAACAAACTGTATAGGGCTTCGGAGGTTCTATTTACGTAAGGCAGAACTACTTGTCTCAACGTTTGTATTGTTCTTGGTGATGTTCTTGGACTTAAGTTACCAAGTTACCAAGAGTGTACGACCGAGTTTTGGGGTCAAGTGTCCTAAAGGTCACTAATTCCGAACTTAGGTTATCAGTCTCCCGATGAAAGTCAAATTTGTGACCGAATATTTGAAATAGGTCTTAATTTTATGTCGAGATCATAAGTTCGTATTTATGCAGTCTACCAACAAGGATGAACAGATGAACGCACGGACAACGCAGAAAATGCACGAAATGTGTCCATTTTGCAATAGAACATACAAAGATAAATTAGAAGATACGAAGATAGCTATTAATATGATCCATTTTGATGGTAAGATATTATTATAACAAGCAACGGCAAGGTGTTAAATTTTGACTTCATTCATATGTACGGTTCATTGGAATGTATAATAATAATATTAATAATAATAATAATAATAATAATAATAATAATAATAATAATAATAATAATAATAATAATAATAATAATAATAAAGCGCCTTATAATGTAAAACAAACTCAAAGTTTGGCGCAATTTGATACAATTTCTACGTGAGGACCTTGAAATAAACAATTTTATACTTCGTCACACGGTTTTTGCAATGCGACTTATTTCTTCGAAAGGGTATCATTTTGAAAATAAAGTCATTGTATATGAATGTGGGCCTTAATCTACCAAAATATTTGGAAAGCACCGAACTGCAATTAATTTTAAACGGCATGTTAGCACTGGTTCAAAAGCATGCTGAATTAATGAAGACCCGGGCATATTACCCGTTATTCGCTATCGTAGACATGACGTCATATTGGTGACCCCGGGGCGTTACCATAGCGACTGGATCACGCTTTCGTGAGAACCGCAATGGCGATATCAATGTATGGAATTTATATATCAACGTTTTAAATTACCAGTCATATTTAAGACCTGAAACCTCATGATTTCAGAAGGAAAACATCTTGCAAAAGCTTACTTAGCTCTTGATCAGAGCCCTCGCAGTACCTTAGAAGATCCAGTGATCCCTCAGTAAAATAAACCCAAGCAAGTGACTAGCAAAGAAAATGTAAAGGCCAATCCCTGCCTGGTTAGACCATTCTGTAAAAAATTAATACCACTCCTAGTACAGGGCTTGCCGAAGGCAAGCTACACTAACACTAGGCAAGCTACATAAAGTCACCAAGCAGCACTTCACTGGGACCACTATGCAGTATTACTGTCTACCCCACCCACCAACCGCTCAAGTCCACTAACCGACGCGCCAGCCTACAGCTACAGCCGACGAGCCTACAACTGGTCTTTTACTATAGTGTCAGAGGGCATATGGCATGGTTTTTCATTTTTTCTTTCAATTGGATGGAAAATAGGTCGGCTTTGGAGCAAAGCTAAAGCTTACTAGGCAGTGAAACCCATAAGAAATGGCTAAAACTTGATTTTCAAACAACAGAACATCGACGTGTACAGCGTAGATAGCGTCGTCATGCAACCGCTTGATCCATCACTACGGAAGTAGTTGTGACCTCGGCAGGAAGTGACGTCGGACTACGATAGCGAATACCGCTAAATATCTTGTTTGTCACCCTGATATGGCCGATGTGTTGCTGGCCTTCGTCCCAGCCGGCTTGTGTTCTGTCCTAAGATTTATAGCCGCCAGGGTTAATAAACATTAAGATCACCTGTAGACCAGCTCAAAATATTCCAAAAGATCTACCAGAAGGTTCTCATCTGTAAGTTTGAAGTAGTGTTTCAAGTCGTCAATAGTGTACTCTTGTTTCAACGGTAACCCGGAGTAGTCTGCTCGGAAATTCGGCGGAGCAAATATTGGGGCAAAGATGGTAGTTGTCAGCCAGTTCGGATTCACAATAATAATGGCGTCTCGACCTCTCAGTCTTGCATGATGTACCTTAAACACAAGAATAGATTGAATGAGTGTGTTTTGTTTAAATCTACAGTAGCTTGGCATTGGGATATTGTTGTTTAGGCTTATACAGGGTGTCCCAGAAAAAAAATACCGAGTGAATAAAATTTAACGTAAATCAAGAAGTAGACATCAGAATCAAAAAATATAAAATGTATTGCATAGCCTATTTTATTGTGCATCACGTACGAAAATTGGATTTGATTCGGTTGACTGGTTGCGAAGAAATTAACGATTACATAATGCGCTCATCAATGTAGTTCATTCCAAGTTTGTTCACAAGTGCTTTTTTCATACTCGCTCACCGCTTCCTAAAGTTTGTGCATCTCATTAAATTTAGTCCACACTATCTATTTTATAATCCGATGGTGTTATGTTATTCATGCTTTCACTGAAGATGAATAACAGTTTGCCCGAGAAAACTTTGATTTCTGCAATTAGAAGCTTTCCAACTTTAATATTGTAGGTTGTGCAAATATGTTATATTTTAACTTTCTAAAGAATATTTGAGCCAAGAATGACAATGAGCAAGTGCTTACAGTGTACGTGGGATTTTGATACCATGCAAAATTAATGTTGAAGTTTAAAAAAAATTAAACTTTGCATTACATTTTCTACGAAATATTCCGAAAACTTTGAGAAATCTTTTTAAGCCAGCTGGAATTCTTTTAAGCAATAATTCTTTATGCAACATTTATATCAACATCAAACAAAAAAATATATTTACAAGTACTGAGTATTGTCTTACATTCAGTCTTTATTTTCAATATCGTGAAGGTTTTCAAATTTGAACAAAACCTAATTAAATGTTTTGCAAGAAACAGATTGTTTAAAAAGAACGAAAGGGATTTCACAAAACAAAACATGAATCCCATTGACAGTTAACCACTATAATAGTGCGCATTGTGTTGAATGATCTTTCTTTCAAACTTGGAATGAAGTGAATTGACGCATGCGTTATGTAATCGCTCATTTCTTCGCGATCAGTCAAGCGATTCCAGTAATATTGGCGTATAGGATGCAAAATAAGATGGGCCACACGCTGATGTTTAGATGTTTGGATTCTGATGTCTATTTCTCGACTTACGTCCAAGTTCATTCACCCGGTATTTTTTTCTGTGACACCCTGTAGTTCTACGTTGTACTAAGGGTAGGGGTTGCATTAAAGAATTATCAATCTTTAACAGCATACCTGTCCCATGTCATGCAGGTAACCAAGTACCAAATTCAAAGTCTCATCTTTCACAAGTCTGTCTATTTGTTGTCTAACGTTCTCAGCAAAACCTTTGAAATACATCAGAGGAAGCTCCTTGTTGCACCATGAGTATATTGGCTTCATGATTTTGTCACAGAGCTTTGGAGTAAGCTTACCCTGAAGTTTTAAAAGATCAATATTTATGTAAAATCTTATTTTAAAATCATGAATGGTAACATATCAAATATCAAACAGGAAAGCCATTGAAAACATTTAAAGGGCGTGCCATATCATTCTGGGACAAGAAGCTTGTTACGGTTGGCTTGTAGTCGAGTAATCAAATTCAAGTCACTAATCGAGTCGAATTATTTGAGTCTTGAGTCTTGCGCCGAGTCGAGTCATTAGAGGATCGAGTCTCTATTTGATTGGAGACTTTTTCAAAATGTCGAGGCGACTTTTCAAAAAAAAAAAGTGTCCGTCATCGCATACAGTCGAGTCAAGTCGAGATAATTAGTCATGATGATTGCATTTTTTTGAGTAACAGTTTTGCAAAGTATCCTTTATGTGGTTTAAGGCAAGACTGAATTTATAAATGTGATTTTCCAAAGTTTTCAACCAATTTCTTGAAACTTCAGGAATGTATATCATAGTGAGGAATAAGATTTTTAATGGAAAAATTTGCAAGTAGCCATTTGGGATTTAGGCAAGTGAGGCACTGTTCGGGACTTTTGATATGATTTTTGAAGAAAGAAAGAATGGATTATGTTGCAATTAGTTATAATTAGACCGAAGTACATACTACATGTATAATAATAATAATAATAATAATAATAATAATAATAATAATAATAATAATAATAATAATAATAATAATAATAATAATAATAATACTTTGAGAGTGCTTTTATAAACGAAGAAATAAAGCGCTATGGAAAAGGAAAAATGGGAAGAGGGAGGAAATATTAGAGGAATTGGTGAGTTTTCAGGTTCTTCTTAAAGGTTTGGACATTGGCAGAGTCACGAATGTGGGATGGCAGGGTGCGTGTGCTTGTGCATAAGTATAATGCGTGTCACTCAGACGATGACGAAAGTGATTCTCTAACGAAATGGACCTTTTCGACCAGTAATTTCATGGAATAATGACAACAATTCCTAAGACAGATATCTTGCTCATAAAGGATGACTGGAATGCAAATGATGATAGTGAATACTGGATGAGAGTACAAGCCGACTTGAGAAGAGCAAGATATTGAGGATGGGGTCTGATGATAATGTAAACTTACACAATGGTGTAAAAGAACTTCAAACAGTCATACAGTTTAAATACATTGTTGCGGCCATCACATATGATACAATACAATATAATTCTGTAGTCGGGGTTGTTGAATTTGACATGCTCACTCACCATAACTGGTGTGCATAGTGCAGTTATGTCCACGGCAAATTCACCGCGACCTTTCCAGCCATAAACCCGCTTAGTGAAGATTAAACCGATATATGCAGTACTAAACCATTATATATAGTAATCTATTGTCCAATGCAAATTTATTACCACGTGATAATATTAATCCAATGAGCGATCGAATTGTCCGCTACGGTCGACTAATCCAATTGAATACCTGAGTGGAAGAAGGGCCCAACTCCATCAAAACTGTTTTTGAGATATTAAGAAAAAACTTAATATTTGGAAAAGTTTTATAGACAGAATGTTTTCATCTGCAGGGGACCTTGAACATACATGAACATACAGTATTACATACATTCGAAATAATGTATAATGCTTCCATGGCAACGGTACAGGTCTTAATACGAGCTGGAGTTGGGCCCTTCTTCCACTAATATACTGCAAGTGCCAGTTCTGTGTTATAAATAGCTACAGAAATTAGGTAATCACCATTAATTGCACAAGTAGAACTCATGTAATAAATTAGCAAGAAAATTTATTGTAGTGAAAAGCAGATTTCATGGATGAACAAAATTCCTCTTTAACCCTATATTTGTGGAAGAAGGGCCCAACTCCATGGAGTTGGGCCTTTCTTCCATGAAAACCATGATTAAGTGTACGTGGAAGACTATTTAGAGAGTGGATTTTTGGTCATCTTTCACACAAGGAAGATCAGTCTGCTGGCAATAAAATGCTGGGTCTAACTCATTTTTGTAAAAAATTGGAGTTGGGCCCTTCTTCCACTCAGGTATTCAATTGATATTGTCGCTATTGACATGTACGGATGGAGCTCCACTGACCGAGTTTTGGGGTATTTTTCACTGGTTTGCTGTCATTTACTCATCAAGGCGGTCCCCCGTTATTATAAGGGCTATGCTAATGATTTAAAGATTGACATGTACAGAATAAACCATACTTGATTCACAGAAAGTACTAAATTTGTACCTATTACGGTTTCATGACACCAATCTTCCAAATACGACCAAGCCAGGGCTGCCCGGTGAAGCCAAATGTGCATTGGAATAACACGGGAGTTTGGACAGATGGTAGGATTTCTTTCTCATGTACAAATGTATGATCCCCCGTTAAAGCTTGTACCGGGTTGAAAATTCAGATATTTTGAAAAGAATAAGTAATTGAAACATAGAGCAAGTACTAAAATCAAAGCTGTTATACTTTTTGATATATGACGCTAACTAGTTCATCTCCTATATCTACAACACAGCGCTACCAGTAGTGGTCAATTGCCTATTCTGAGTGCCCCTGTGTTGTGTGCATACATTGTAGTTAACAATAACTGCAGTTTCGGAAACTTTTCATGGGGTGTTTATGGAGTGGTCCTGAAGTTTCCAATTTTAAAATGTTTTGGACTTGATAGTGTTCAGTTTTCTTCAAGTACATTTGTAGGACATTATTATTGACGATATATCGAAGAAACAACGCCAAACAATAAGTAATTTAGCTGTAAAGAGAAATTTTATTGACTTGGTCATTCAATCCATAGGTAATCATTCACTCCAGGGAGTAACTTGGAACAGCTATTTCTGACCAATCAGGAGCCAGAATTCCAATCTGTTACGTGTCCCCGACCGATAGAATACCACACCATACAATACAATACAATACAATACAATACAATACAATACAATACAATACAATACAATACAACACATCAAATCAGTTATATAGCGCCCTCCAAGGACCACATTTGATGTCAAATTTGTGCAAAAAATCAAAACCAGAATTTCTGTTGCAACATCACCATTATCCAGAGAGACAAGAACATCTCAATGACAGCAAGAATGAGCCTTCTTAGAACATTGCTAATTTCCGTCTTCCTGTAGGGTTGTAAAAGATATATGCTAAATGCCGAGATCCACGTGTTTGAGTGGAACTGCATGAGAGGGCCCTCCAGGTCCACTAATTTACACATACTACCAACAAACAAATAATTGCAATGGTGATGTATAGCTTCATTGGAGAGCACAAACATCTGATCTCCATTATGAAAAGGTGAAGACTCCATCGGTTTTGCTATGCAATCTGGTGGGAGAACAGTGTATCAAACATAATTCTACAGATGGGGTAAGGAAGATAGGAAGATCAAAGAAGACATGAGCTTTCCCATAGACTGGACTGGACTGAATTTTGACCAGCTCATATGAACAGCGGAAGAGAGAGAATGTTGGAAATTATGCGTCTCGCAAGCCATCACTACGTCGCCCCCAACGTCCTCTTATTTTAAACTATGGCACTAAATAAAATGAATTTCTTTAAAGTAAATACTTACTCGCAAAGGCTCAGCAAGCTCATTGAGGGCATCCCGCAGGTTTCCCAATGCTTTTGACCTTGTTTGGCGACTGTCTAACAGGATCACGTGTTCATTGAGATGGACGTGTTCGTGAAATATGCGTTGAAGGTACCCAACGTGTCTTCTGGATACAGCCGAAGCTAGGAGAAGACAAAAAGAGGAAGGGTGGGTGAAGACAGGGGCGTAACCAGACCTGACCTTCCGGGGGGGCAAGATTGAAAAATTTCCCAATTGTTGACCAAAAGTCGCGAGCGGCTTGCCGCGAAGCGTTAAACGGGTTGGGTCCAGGGGCCCGCCTTAGGGGCCCTGGTGGGGTCCAGGGGCAAAGCCCCGAGGGGGGTCAAGGGGACGGAGCCCCCTGAAGCTCCTGGTTTTTGGCATATTAGAAGCTAAAAAATCAGTGTTTCAGAGTACAAATTTCAAATTCCCTCTTTCTTCCCTTTTCTCTTCTCCTTCCCTTTTCTCATCTCCTTCCCTTTTTCCCCTCTTTTTTCTTTTCTTCTTTCTCCTTTCTCTTCTTCCCTCTTTTTCCCCTTTTTCTTCTCCTTCCCTTTTTTCTTCCCTCTTTTCTCTCCTTCCCGCCTTTTCCCTTCCCAATTTTTTGCTCTTCTTCCCAGTTTTTTTGTGTCCGGGGGGGGCAGCTTGCCCCCCCGGCCACCCCACTGGTTACGCCACTGGGTGAAGATGAAAAGAAGGAATGTAAAATGATCTTGATTTTGATATCGAAATCGTCGTATAGAAAGCCGTATTGCATTAAAGAAAATCAAAATACATTTAAAGGAGATAGGCAAAAAGAGTACACTTTTGAAATGGCTTATTTCCAAAGGAGACTTTGACGCAATAAATGCATGAAAAAGTACTACGTGTACAATCAATGTGGTGTGGCCAAAATATTAACAGACAAAATGCAGAGGGACAGGAAACAACAAAATGTGTGATTTACATTGATTTATTGGGCAAGTAAATGAAGTCTACGACTTGTGCACTGAAAATGAACCTGTAAGGAATGCATATACAGCCTGTCTAAAAAAAAATTGTGCAAGTGAAAAGCGCCCTCTTTGGCAATTAGATAAAACTGATGTGACATTATGCTTACATTAACGTCTTAGCTCTCAAATGACGTTTGTTCTGTTTACTTTGCTTGTTGCGATCTCGAGATATGTTTATTTAACAACGAAAGGGTCAAATCACAATTGTGCCACTTTTACTATAGGGAAGAGAGTTGTACATGTACAATCAATGATATAGCTGATGCGTCTAATGCACTCTCCCTTCGGGGCTCGTGCATTAGACGCAT
The DNA here is from genome assembly GCF_039555335.1 of Amphiura filiformis. Classification (NCBI taxonomy): domain Eukaryota; kingdom Metazoa; phylum Echinodermata; class Ophiuroidea; order Amphilepidida; family Amphiuridae; genus Amphiura; species Amphiura filiformis. Next base: position 34,222,383 of record NC_092637.1, read on the forward strand.
TATTCGCATCAACATCAGCGCGCGTGTATTATTTTGTCTAAGTTCTCTCCCAACAAGTAATATAAAATAAGGTCCGTATGCATAAAAGAGTTAGACCGGATCTAAAGCTAGACCTGATCTAAGTGGAATTTAGTACCATGAGAAGGCCTATTTTCCTTTACATTTGCTCTAGAACTCTACAAAGTTATTTTGTATTATTTTTGAACGTTGCATTAAAATCTTAGAATTTGCTAGCTACTCTAGGAAGGAAATAAGAGTAAAGGACCATTCCCGGTGGAACCCAGTTAGACCAGGTCTAACTTTAGACCCTCTCTAACTCATACGGACCTTAGTGTGCAATATTTGTTTGTGTTTTAACATGTCTTGAGTGACGAAGAGAACAGTATTTACCATGATAAAATCATTGACGTGCACATGTATTTAATGTTACAGCAGAATGTGAAATATTTATTTATCTTTTCTGTGGAAAAAGAGAATCATTATTCCTGCATCATGATAAAATAGTAAAAACAGTAAAAAAAATTGTATTGTGTAATTGATGGATTCTTTTGATTTCACGAAGGAACTCTTGATAAACTTGATGCTATCGCTGATTTACATGCAAAGCTCTCTTCCCTAGTAAAAGTGGCACAATTGTGATTTTACCCTTTCGTCGTTAACTAAGCATATCTCGAGATTAAAACAAGCAAATTGAACAGAACAAACGGTATTTGAGAGCTAAGACTACGCCCGTGACGTTGATGTAAGGATCATGTCAAAACCGTATTTTCTAATTGCCACAGAGGGCGCTTTTCACTTGCACAACTTTTTTTGAGACAGGCTGTATATATTTTCAGCTGGGAGTCGCCACAGAACGCAATAGTATGTGTACACTACCGTAAAACCCCGTCTACAAGCATATAGAAGCGACGGTGATGATGGGGAAATTCATGCAGACGCCCTCCACAATATCATACCATTATGGAATTTGAGCAAATCAATTACCTACACAAGCAGGTATACAATGTATTATTTTTATCTTCATTTCGAATCTCACGAGCATAGCTCACTTGGTAAGGCACCGGATTTTGGTTCACGAGCTCTTTAGACTATTGATCGGAAGATGGTGAGTTGGAGCCTCATCACGGTCACATGAATTTTATAAACCAAATATTTTTCGAACTTTTCATTTATATTTTGGTGTTGTATTTATATTTTCTTACATTCTTATAATAAGACTCTTTTCATGTTCTCTCTTTTCATATTAAGTTTAATATTTTCTATAATTGTTTTTCTTTAGTCCAGCCGAGCGGCGGCTGGACTCCTGTTTTTCAGTGGTTTCTTCTTCTTAGTCCAGCCGAGCAACGGCTGGACTCTTGCATCCCAGCGGTTTCTGCTTCTTCTTTCTTTCTTTCTTTCTTTCTGTCAACATTTGACATAATTGGCTCTAGCTCCCTAATTATTTGACCGATTATAACCAAACTTGGGCAAAGGCTCCACTACCCCAGCCTTTACATTTGACATGACCCATTTGGGGTCAAATGTCACGCATGAGTAATTTTGACTAAAAATGCGAATTTTACCAAAAATGCTTCTTCTTTTACAGATTACATGGTAGAGCAATGAAACTTGGTCATCGGCATCGACTATAGTTGGAGTCTATGGGGTAAACACAGATTTGGGGTCAAAGGTCATTAAGGGGATTTTTTCTGCACATAACCAAATACTTTCAAAATGCTTCCTTTCCTACAGATTACATAGTACAGAGATGAGATTGACACATATGCACTGACATTAGCTGGTGTCTATAGGGTAAACACGGATTTTGAGTTCAAGGTCATGAAGGGGTAAAATAGGGTTGATTACTGAAAATCACCTTAAAGTTCACTTTTTCCTGCATATTAAGTGCTGTGATCATCAGAATAATGCCAAAATGACTATAGCATTGGGTGCATATAGGGTTATAATCAGATTTGGCTTGGACATGGGGAGGGTCTCTTTTGGGGTCAAAAGGGTAAAATTTTGAAATTTGCCCAATTCAATTGAAAATTAGTATATGTAATCACGGTAGGATTCAAAATATGATGGAGGTCATTTCAAGGTCACCAGAGGTCAACCAAAGGTCAAAAGGGGTAAAATTGAACATTTTATCCAATTTAAATGATTTTAAAATGAAAATTGCAATTTCGCAAACCAAACACTTTCTAACGGTGATTGTAAAACAATTTGCCTAACTTAACAGCCAATATAACAGAGTTAGGCACTAATGCAGGCTACTCTACACACCGTTAAAAATCATAAGATGTATATAAGATGTATAGTTAGGCAAAATTTTGAGAGCATACCGCACTAAACTACAGACTAGATCACAAGTTATTGATACAGTTACATTATCATCTTGTAGACTGCTATTCACAGAAGATAATCTATGAATGTAGATTGTCCCGCTTTGGTACACAGATAATAGTCCTTTCTATTCAGAGGTTCTATTTACTCTTGGTCAGTCATGTATGTTAATAATACTAAAGAAATTGACTTGAGGTGTTTCATTCCCATTTTTGATTCCCATATAGAGTGCTTGCACGGAAGGTCATTAGTTCAATCCTACAGACACGCTCCAACAGATATGCAAATGCATGGAGTACAAAATATTTACTTTGATCAATACCAGTATAAACAGGTGATTGGTATTGTACTGCGTGCATTTGTATGTCTTCTGGAGCGTGTCTGAGGATGATTTGAACTAATGACCTTCCGCGCTAAAAAACCCTATGGCACTGATCGATTACCATCACTTTAATAATTTTCTAAAGTCGGACGCCATATCACATTTTTTTATTGCAACACATTGCTATATGCTATGAGCACTCGTATAAGGTATGTACATTTTTGCTGTGTTCTTTTTATACCGTCTTTCAAGGAAAACAACAAGACGATTACGCCTTATATTAATGTTGGAGATATGTACGTTATAAAAATCACAATAATAAACTTCATATGACTAAAATTAGCGTATATGGGATCGAAGGCACCATTTTCAAACACTGTCAGATAACTGTGCAGTCACTTAAAGGTCACGGCTGGACTTCGCAGCCTTACAGGGATGCAATATATCTAGTTCTTTCTTTCTTTCTTTCTTTCTTTCTTTCTGTCAACATTTGACATAATTGGCTCTAGCTCCCTAATTATTTGACTGATTTTAACCAAACTTGGGCAAAGGCTCCACTACCCCAGCCTTTACATTTGGCATGACCCATTTGGGGTCAAATGTCACGCATGAGTAATTTTGGCTAAAAATGCGATTTTTACCAAAAATGCTTCTTCTTTTACAGATTACATGGTAGCGCAATGAGACTTGGTCGTCGGCATGGACTATAGTTGGTGTCTATGGGGTAAACACAGATTTGGGGTCAAAGGTCATTAAGGGGATTTTTACTGGACATAACAAAATACTTTCAAAATGCTTCCTTTTCTACAGATTACATAGTACAAAGATGAGATTGACACATATGCACTGACATTAGCTGGTGTCTATAGGGTAAACACGGATTTTGAGTTCAAGGTCATGAAGGGGTAAAATAGGGTTGATTACTGAAAATCACCTTAAAGTTCACCTTTTCCTGCATATTAAGTGCTGTGATCATCAGAATAATGCCAAAATGACTATAGCATTGGGTGCATATAGGGTTATAATCAGATTTGGCTTGAACATGAGGAGGGGTCTGTATTGGGGTCAAAAGGGGTAAAATTTTGAAATTTGCCCAATTCAAATGAAATTTAGTATATGTAATCACGGTAGGATTCAAAATATCATGGAGGTCATTTCAAGGTCATCAGAGGTCAACCTAAGGTCAAAATGGGTCAAATTCCAAAATTCGTCCAATTTAAATCTAAATTAGAATATGTAATATTGATATGATTTTAAAAACAAAATGGAGGTCATTTTAAGGTCATCAAAGGTCAACAAAGGTCAAATTATTTTATTAGGTAGATTATTATCAAACGTAATGCCAACATTTTTTACGAAAAGGCAATTGTGTTCCAAATCTTTTCAAGGTCATAAGAGGTCACTTCAAGGTCACGGCTGGACTTCGCAGCCTTCTGAGGATGCAATATATCTAGTTTATTGTTTCTTTTCTTTATTTATCTTTATTACAGCAACTCCTTAGAAATAGATCCTTGTGTTATCAAGTCGTCCAAAAACTACAAAATGGGGTTCGGACTTTGTAATAGAATTCAATGATTGTTGACAGCTGCAAGTTTCGGAGCAAGGATAAATGTGACCATCCATCTCAAACCGCTCGTAAAGTCGGCAAATTGAATTTCGAGTTACAGTCCAAAATGTGCATAAAGCTTGTATTCATAATGTACCTAATAATTGTCCTACAAGTTTCTAATTTCAGTCCAGTCATATACCAATCTTTAATCCTATTGTTGAAGAGGATAATAAGCTTATACTTATAGTAAATAGCTTTAGTCTTTGTTTGCTTTGGCTAAACCCTGTTCAAGTGGTGGGTTAACCAACAATTAACAATGAGAGGACATTCCTGAACCTCGTTGACTTGGGGATGATTTGAAGTGACCGCCAATTATGACCATTTGATATTTAATACCAGCAATGTAGAAAAAGAGATATATTGTAGCACCAAAATAATGTACCTTTTACTGAAGGAGCAAAGTTTAACAAGCCATAACTCCACTTCTGGATATCGTTTGAAGTCAAATGATATATCATTGTAAAGCTTATGATATATATTTTCTAAACATGGAAGAAAACAAAATTGACCAGGGGCCGACTTTACGAGCGTTTCGATGTGGATGGTCACAAATGGATAACGTAGTCTTCAACGCTGTCATGTCAATTATTGAAAAACATCGTACCACCTACAGTCTCATCCTCAAACAGTGTATAGGCAGGTTTCATCAAGGGGGTGACACTAAATTCACGGTTGTTCTATTAGCAACGCAAAATCTATGAAAAATTCAGCTGGTTTACAATCTAGAAAGTGAGGCTAGTTATCGATCCGTTATAGCTCGTTATGAATAATTCATGTTCGACCCTTTGGATCATGTTAATTGAGTTTGGCAAATAACAACGTTGTTAGTTTTGCGAACTTTGCCTGTTCAATGAGAGTATAGCACGCCCCCAATACATCTGGGCACAAACCAGGCGAAAACGATCCAGTTTAATGAAATGGCGGACGGGTATTCCCATCAGGCACCAGTGATATGTTTTTTCAAAGAAAGTCTACTAATTTGATATGAAATGACATTTTGCAGTAGCAAAGTCAAAATTAGGACTTGCTGTCAATAATATGAAGGAAATATGTGACAGAGGCAAGGTGAGAAATACAAGTAGTATTTAAGTTATAATAACCTTTGATACCCGACCTGACCTTCCATCATGGCGCCATGATTCGTTTTATGTATTTCTATTATGCTCTCAAGTAAAATAAAATACCAATCTGCGCTGAGCAGACAATGTTACTTGGCTCCCAGCATGAATTATTGATTTTATACTGAGGTAAAGAAATGCACAGTGTATGTGCATGATGTGCAAGCATACGCCAAATATTTACGGTAAATCTGAATAGTGGTCACATGGTGACATATCATGTGTTCGGGAAAACACGTGGCAACATTTTAAGATTTCAGGCTTGTTTACTAGTTAATTGCCATTTGTACTCTTTATTATTTATCTTTGTTAATTAACATATATTTTAAATGCTGATAAATCGTGGTTGGCTGCCCATGATATCTGTTAAATTCAATGTTTTATGAATATAATTCTACCACGCAGAGGGGTCACGCAGCAGAATTTCACATCACCTGACTTATCTAGATTTCGAAGCTCTGCTCTTCAAATTCATGTAACTTTCAAAGTTTATACATTTAATATATTTAATAAGATACTATTTTTTTGTTATAACCAACTGGTACACGAAATATACTAGCTTATCACCTATACAGAAAGGTGATTATCAGCCTTCACTCAGCAAATTCACATGCCCGGCATATATGCAGCCATTCTCCGTCTGGATAACATGACTGTCGCCCTCAATACGTCTGGGCGCAAATTTAAATAACAATACGCTATTTACATATCAATGTGGCCTCATGCTAATTTCTAGCGCCGCTTCCAGGCCTATTCCGTGGTTTCATGTACGCCACGGGTCACTAGCCCTGGAGGCACAACAACGATATAGAGGCCCTGCATCAGTTTATCGATTGGCTCCAAACAAAGGATTTGAACCGGTGTCCTTCACCGTAGTTATGGCGGAGTGCAGTCCATTCAATCAAATGTTGTCATCAACCTATTTGATCGTAGTGCAGGGTTATGTGTGTGAGACGAACTGTCACGGTAGATTGCAATCATGCTTTTGTTGAATGCATTTGGTAGTCCGCCATATTTACGGGATGATACGTCACATGCAAGGCCTCTATTGGAGCACGTGAAAATGAAATATCACCCACAGATGAAAGCATGGGTTTCAATAACGCGCCAAAGATTCACAGAGGATGTTAGTTTGTTTGTCCTCCACCACACTTGACTGACTCTCAATGCAGGTCATTTTTATCAACCTTTTAACCTTTCGTGCAAGCGCCCTATACCTGACGATGTTGAGGTTATGGATTACAAATGTTTTACATTATTATACAGCTCTTCAGAAAAAAAAACCCGCTACGGTGAAATCATTTTTTGAAATCAATTCATTACAAACATCACCCAAAATTAGAACTTAGTCGTTGCATTTGTTATAAAATTTCTTGTTCATGTTTGAAACGTCATGATTTTATTATCCCATAGTAACTGTGATACAGACTAGTGGACATTTAGGCCTAAATGAAAAGCCGTACTATTCGCCATAAAAGTAGTGATGTAACAGGATTAATTATCATAGCAATAGAGGTTGTGCATGACGTATCATCCCGGACTACTAAAACAAAAGCATGATTACAAAAGCATAATATCAATTTTTTTTAAAAAAGGCAAATTTAGTTTGGCAGAGGAGGGCTCGAACTCACGCCGCACCGCTATCGTGAATTCTGAATGAGCATAGCGCCTTAGACCGCTCGGCCACACGACTTGTTGGTATCCATCTTGAAACTTTTTTGAACATATAATGGCAACTTCAACATAGGCTTACCACGTGACAAGCAAAGACAGAAAACGTACAATATTTTGGAATTTTATTTGCTTAAAAACATTAATGTGTATTAATAGCGCTCAATTGTTGTTAACTGCGTGTTCTAAATACAGAAATCCGACAATAAATGGGCCTCTACGTGGACAATGCATTATATCGTTTTTGACTCGCACGTGCTCGTATAGAGATCAGTGGTATATAGGCCCTACATGTGGTTCAGTAAATAGTGGAGCCTACGATTTTTCTTGTATACGCGTTCGATGTTTTTATCATTTATATAAAAAATCCACATTAGACCTCAAATTTTTCTTCAGGAAATAAAAGATTATATTACCATAAAAAACGAAACAGTAATCTTTGGCGGGGTCTAATGTAATTTTTACATAGCATTTTCAACGTTTTTTCTATCTTTATTATTTTGGCGTATATAAAATTGAAATAAAATTCTCTGCCTCTTAAACGACATCAAATGTGCCACAATTGGGTATCACGAATCGTAATATATGATGTGCAGTTATATTTTTTTTATACATATGATGCTTCAGTTTTAACACAAAAATATTTCATTGAAAACCCTAGAATGTGCAATAAATTAGCATTTTCACGGTGATACCAACAAGTCCTTGTGGCCGAGCGGTCTAAGGCGCTGGTGATATGTCGATACTGTATACATGACAGCGGCGCAGTGCAGGGTGGGTTCGAGCCCCACCTCTGCCAAACTAAATTTCCTTTAAAAAAAAAAATTCATATTATGTTAGGGAAATGTGGCTGGGAGAATGTATGTATGGCGAAGAGTGGTGTGGTCACAATTTGAGAAGAGATGAGGTCTGACCAACGGCCATTTGCGGAAGTAAAAAGTCACGTCTATAACATGTACCATAGTCTGCCTGTTAGGAAGATGATTAATATCCGGCATATGCCTCATCAGTTACTTGGTATGACTGATTTACTATATAATAGTTCTTATACGATGTTTTAATATTTTATCATACATGTATTGATAAATTGTGGAGCAAATATTATTAAATATCTTCAAGGGTCTATGGTAAGACGGATGTGCCTACTAAGCATGCCGGGAAATACACTGACCTATGTCAATTCAGATCGTAGAGATGAGGTCCGACTTGTGTGAATCGTGACCTTTTTCAGTCGCAATTGCCGGAGATCTAAGTCCCCTGATACGGTTCTAGACTGCTGCCCTCAGTCGTCAACATCTGGATTGACGACTGAGAAAACTACGTGAAAAAAAAGTGACGGATTTTGCAACAGGATTCCTGTGGCATAGAGCGTGCGCAGTTGTGTCCAAATTGACCTTTTGACCGAGTTTGTTGTTTTTAGAAGTTCAGAGCGCGATCTTGTCACAGCGGCGCGGTACAGCGACGCGGTACACGGGCGCTGCTAGTCAGTCGCGCTACGGCGCATAACCAAAGTCGTATTGAATAGTTTTCAGAAGTCCGTCATGATTCGGGCTGTAAGATAATCAGTCGTCACTACGAAGCATGACAGTACATGCGAAGTGTAGACGGCTGATTGGAATTAGTCTAATACGGTTCCATGCAGAGGTACCACGTGACTAGTGAAGTGCGATATATTAAAAAATGGTTTTACCCTTTATATTGCTATGGTAGTTAATCCGATTATTATATCACTTCGCCAGCAAATAATAAGATTGATTGCCCCTCCGGAATTGACGCCCATGCCCCAAGTAATGGCGGAATGAATTATGAGTTATGACCATCACTTGGTTACACTGCACAGTGTCGACACCCAGTATTATCAACATAAACTTAATACTGTGAGCGACGGGCGATTTGTATTTCACCGAACGCAAGAAAAGGAGTCCTATCTGATTGGCTAGAAATCGATCGCTAGATCGCTCAGTGGTGGAGTACAAACTCAAAATGGAGAGATGTATTCAATTCGATTGAAATCAATATTCTATTATTGACGCATATAAAGAAAGTGGTATAATGTGTCCATAATGTACATTGTATTATAGATACACGGGTTCCTTTATATAATTCATTTCTCAAACAGTTAAATATATCACAATTTTGACTTTTGATTTCAAAATCGTTACTTATAAAATGCAGTAAAATATATCCACAGCAAACAGCAATCCCCGCTAATTAGTGTATTGCATTTCGAGTTAGTGTATTGGAAACAAAACCTGGGTTTTACCTGACAACAAATCGAATTTTCTTATAATGGCAACACCATATGTGGTACTGATCATGCGCAAATCGTAGAATAGAAACTCTGCGGCAGGCTCTGTGATATCTCATATCGGGTAAATGGTATGCTTAGCCTGAATCGCTCGGCCTATCTCGAACAAAATCGCCATGCGTAGCTTTTGAAAAACGAGAGGATTCGCCGTACTATCACGGCAATTTTTGACACGAAGATATAGGGATGATGACGCTGTGCACTGTCAAAGAACAAGGATGCAGGCCAGCCATAGATGCCTTTAGCTATGCCTTTAGGTACAAATTCTTGTGAGCAGAATACACCAAATTGGCGTTTTATGACCTTTGACATTCTTTTGTGGCGAGTGACATGATCTTTCAATTCACGCAGAGTGTCCTTGACAGGTTTGACTATGCTTCAGTGGTCATAAAAGAATTCAAAAGATAACCTCTGCCCCAATACTAGTATTCACACGCTATTGTCTGAAACTGCTCCTCGGAAAAACTCAGTTTTCAAAATGATAGGCATAAAACGACCAAAAGATAAATGGGTAACTCCATACCAATTCAAGAAATCTCGTTGCCCTTACGTCATGGATTTTTTTCCTTTTTTGATATCTTGTTCGGGTACCCAAGTTATGCACAAATCCCGAATATTAGCACTTTTGCTCCGTTTCCATGGCAACGGTGGCCCACCGAAAATTGGAGGTTTTCCACCAAATTCTGACCTGGGAACAATGTTGGGTTTTCTGTAACTTGTTTCTCAAAGATAAAGGGTCCAATTTCCATTTCCAACTGCTTTAAATGGACAAATGAGAGTTTTTCTCAAAGTTTGTGAGAAAAAAAAAATGATTCCGACAATTCGTCGCGAAGTACCGGCTCGTTAATTACGGACTTTTCAGAAAACTGCAAAATGAGATGGGGTTTGGCACGAAAGTGCCAAAAATTTGTTGATTTCGTATGGATTTACCCAAAGAAAAGATTTTGCAACTCCCGTTTTCCCTGGAGATATTTAATTTTGTTACTCACGACCCTAATGCGTTCGTTAACCAGCTCTTTTTAAGGTCTTTTAATGATGTTTCTAGCCTTCTCGGTGTTGATGGGGCAGCGGATCTTTAGACTCGATGGTGTTAGTCCATTATCTTTACATCTGTGTGTAAACGTCAAGTGTTGCCGATGTCTAGCAAGTTTTTGGTCTGTGTTTTCTAGATCACGAAAATGAACTACTGCGGTTTGACCGTAACGACTTCTCAATTCACTGAACAGTTTCATCTGTAGGATTGGTTTGGTTATCAAAGGTTTAATTTAGGTAAACAAATCCAGTAAACTACTCACGTCTTTAGCTTTCGCCAGAAAGATGCCGACAAAGCGGAAAACAAGAAGTACACCCGTGCAAGACGGAAAGAATCTACCACAGAATTCAACAAATCAGCAATTACGGAGCATGTCGCTGCCGACAACCATGTTATAGATTGGGAGGGAGCTACAATACTTGACAAGGAAGCAAATCAGTTCAAAAGAAAAGTAAGGGAGGCCATATGGATCAGGAGAAAGGGCCGCCACCATGAACCAGGACATAGGCTCATACACTCTAGATCACGTATATGACTCACTGCTTGTACCATCACACTCTGGGAATGAGGCTACAGCCGGTTTCCGGTGAACCAAGTCACTTTTGAGAAAGCCATCATCCGAGATGGCGAAAGCTAAAGACGTGAGTAGTTTACTGGATTTGTTTACCTAAATTAAACCTTTGATAACCAAACCAATCCTACAGATGAAACTGTTCAGTGTACTAAAAATATATATTTAAAAAAAAATCTCAAATGAAATCCTAAAAGTATATAGAACGGTAGATTTGAAGATTGAAAAAAAGAACATGTCAAAAAGTTTAATTAAAACGAGAATAAAAAACCCGAACATGTCCCTGGACCGTGCTCTCTTTAGTGCCAAAGTCTGACGCTCTATCAATTGAGCTATTTGATTCTGCTATACGAAACAGTTGTTATTATGTCAAATCAATTGATTGGTGTTACAATATACTTAGATGGAATTTATAGCCACCTACCCTGCATGTACATGTAGTGCCAGTATATAGGCCTAGTTGCTCAAACTCCAAATACAAAAGCATCTAATTTTATTGAGGGCGTTTCTTAAGTATATGCTTCTAGACGGGGTTTTACGGTATTTGTTTGAGAGGTTTCACGATGACTTAAAAACAGCAATAAAAACAAAAGCTCGAAACAAATAAATCAACGAAATACCCATTTCAACATCTTTTGACTGGTCTATGTGTGTGCCGATTAGTTGGATCACTGGTTTGATATCTTCTGTAGGATCATGGCAAGCTTTGATGAAGCATAGCCAGTACTTGAGCTGGAATTTAGATTGATACATTTTATAACAGTTTCGTATATTAGTGAGTGAGCTAGACGCCGTCAAATGGGGGTTTGGTACGGGGGGGGGGGGACAAAGCTGCACTGCTACATCATGGGGTACACAAACATGCATGATAAAGTCAAAGTCAAAGATAAAGAAACAAGTTCGTGTTTGACTTCACCTGTCAATCAAACTCAATGACAGTTATGATTGAAATTTCTTAACGCAACGGAAAAACACCCTAAAACATACAAACACAGCAAAAAAACCCGATAGGTTCTAGTAATAGAAGATTTTTCGTTCCTGAATGGATTTTTGTCTTGTAATAGTACAGACAGCGTTCGATATTTTCTGCGATTCCCTTTCGCTGATGGAGGTACGAGAATAACCAACCTCCCCTGTACGCGTTACTAACAAATGACTTAGCAAGTCGCTTCTGGAGAGAAAAGGTAATCGAACTTTGTACATGATCACATTTTTGTACACCATGGAGGTAAAAAAATAATAAAAAGTCTCCGATTTTGACAAAAGATGTCAAAATATTTGTTTTCATGTAACAATTCAGATTGGAAATAGTTTGTGCTATCCAGGATGTTTCGCTTTCTTGGTAACGCAGCAAAATAAGTCAATTCCCATTGAAAACTACAAGAATTGTCCTTGGCCTTTTTGGCTGTGTTACCTAGATAACAACAGATATTGTAGGCTGTTTTTTTTTAAATTTTGAAATGAAGCGAAATATTTTTCCGTTGAACGCTTTTGTAATAACTCAAGAACAATGCATCATGGACAGCTTAAACTATACATTTCCTGATTTTTATGAATAGAGAGATACATTGTTATTTTTTTTTTTTTTGGAATTTGACCTTGTAACAATTTTGATGACTTTTCCCGCCAAAAGCTCCTCCGATTCAATTGCTATCATACATTTTTGTCTATATCATGATGTTAATTAGCTATGGTATTCGCGCAGCGTTCCCCCACCAGGAACCCCACTACATATGGTTTTGTGAAGATACAAACGGAATAATGGCAAACCAATGTTCTCTCTTGTTCAAATGATCCAAGTTTCATAACGCTTGCTTTAAAAAAATATTATTATCATTATTATACTTGAATTGCATTTATATTTACCGGTTTATAAGTACTATTCAGGGGCGTAGCAAGAGCATCAGGGGCCCCATGGACAAGGAGCAGTACGGGCCCTTTTAACCAGGGCGGGGTTTACCTTATGGAGGGCGGGGTTTACCTTATGACCAAAATTTGGAGGCCCCGAACTCATGTGCCGAGGAAGGCATGTGCACTCAAGTCAGTTGCCAAGTTTTGGTTTACGTATAATATAGAGGGGAACTAACATATTTTGTTCCGATGTTACTAGGACATTTGCGCGCAAAGCACGTGAAAAAACTTCAATTTCAGACTATTTTAGCTCCAGATCAACATGAATTTTTTTATTTGAATTGGCGCGAAGCGCGGAAAATGTTACGTTAATTGTTAATTTTGCCCTATTTTGGCCAAAAAACATGCTGTTATTGGGGTTAAAAGAAAGATGCATAGGGCAATTTTGGGGGCCCTGGACCCATCTGGCCTAATGGTAAATTCGGTCCTGCTCTCCACTATCAGCCCTTATTTAATTTTTGCTTTTGTGCTCGGGGCCAAATAGATAGACAAAGACAGAAAACAACAATGGTCCCAAGATTGTGCCTTGGGGACACCAATAGTAATACCTTTTTGATCGGATATTGTTCCTCCAATTGCGGTAGCCTGTGTATGCTCTTTTAAATACACAGTAAAAAATATTTTAAACAACTGTTTAAAATTTGTAAACAACACTGTTTACGCCGGTCACTCTAACAACTTCTGTTCAAAGTTTAAACTTTAAACATCCAATTGTTTAAACTTTAAACATCCAATTGTTTAAAATTTTAAACAATTTTTTAAACAACAGTTTTTAAACATCTGGGTTGTTTAACTTTAGTTGTTTAAATGTACACAGTTGTTTAAAGTATTCTAAACAACAAATGTTTAAAACAAACAGTTGTTTAAAGCTGTAAATGGCTGTTGTTTAAAAACATACATAGTTGTTTAAACTTGTTGTTTAAAAGTTTTTAACATTTTTGTTTGTTGAAATCAATTTACTTGGGAGAATGGGCAAGAAGAACTGACTGTAAAACATGCACATCAGCCCCATACATCTGTGCATGAGCCGTGTGAATGTGATACATTCAGAGGCAAGTGTTTGGTTTAATGTTTGATGTGGTTAAGCTTACACTCGCACTGTACTTGTCACGGCTGCATACTACTGCACAGCTTGCATAATTTAGCATTTACAACACACAACTGTGTGTTCATATAATACTCTATCACATCAAACAATATTTAAACCAAACACTTACCTCTGAATGTATCAATTAGGTCTGGCATTTCCCACTTTTGGAGCAAGTCAATCACATAGTCAACCGCCATGATGATGAATCTGACCCTGATTTCAAGGAAGGAAACCCTCTTTTGCAAAATTCGATCTTTTTAAACAACGTTGTTTAAAAGTTCCTTTTTGGTATTATTCATGAATTAAACACACACTGTTTAAGATTCAAGGACTGTCTTTTAAACAATGTTGTTCAAAGTTTGAACAACATCGTTTTAAACAGCGACATTTTAAACAGTGTTTTTGCTGTGGTAGGATGTAAAGCAAGTAAGCTCCATATCACGAATGCCAATATCATAGAGCTTTTTCAACAAGAGATCGTGATTGACGGTATCAAATGCTTTCCGCAGGTCGAGAAACACTAATCCAGTAGCTTTCTCTCTTCCATGCCAGTCAGAATGTGATCTGTAACATCAATAAGGGTGTTTTGTGTCGAAGCCTGACTGATTATTATACTTGCAAAAATGTTATTTTCCTGTATATAAGTGTACAATTTTCATCAACTGATCTTTCAAGGATCTTTGAAATGATGGAAAGTACCGAAATTGGCCGGAAATTATTTAAATCATCGTTGTCGCCACCCTTATGTATGGGAGTAACTCTAGCCTCCTTCCACTCGTTTGGTACTTTGCCTTTCTTTAGAGAAACATTGCATATGTGAGTTAATGATTTAGAAATATATGCAGTAGCAACTTTGAGAAGATTTGGTGGGATATTATCCATACCAGTTGATTTACATATGGAAATTGATTTCAACTCCTGTAGGCTGCGTTCACATAGAAGTATACTATTCGGGTATACGGTGCACGTTTTACAGGTGCACGCGTATAGCTTAAATCGAACAAGGCAATTTCATAGTACCGGGTCACATAAGGCTACGATCACATAGAAGTATACTATTCGGGTATACGGTGCACGTTTTGCAGGTGTACGCGTATAGATTAAATCGAGCAAGGTAATTTCATAGTACCGGGTCACATAAGAGGGCACTATTCAGACTATTCGGAAAGGCCGTATACCTACGTATAGTAGTATAGTGGGAATCGTGCGTGTTCGATTTTAGTGCAGCGTATACCGTCCTAATTTTAAAACTAAACCATATGTGGGTAAATTCATTTTTTTAAATAGATGCACTATCTAATTCTGCACATTATGATACCTCATTGAATGCAATGTGACCTCAAGAAGTAAAGTTACAAGCATTTGATTAGACGAAGAAAATTGGTAAACTGACCTATCATGCCTATACTCGCTAATCGCTATACGAAATACGCTCATTCGATCAGGCTGAGTTCACATAGTATACTCCTATATGAACTCAGCCTGATCGAATGAGCGTATTTCGTATAGCGAATAACTCATATACCGTATACTTCTATGTGAACGCAGCCTTAGGCTGCGATCACATAGAAGTATACTATTCGGGTATACGGTGCACGTTTTGCAGGTGCACGCGTATAGCTTAAATCGAGCAATGCAATTTCATAGTACCGGGTCACATAAGGCTACGATCGCATAGAAGCATACTATTCGGGTATACGATGCACGTTTTGCAGATGCACGCGTATAGCTTAAATTGAGCAAGGTAATTTCATAGTACCTGGTCACATAAGAGCTATTCGAAAAGGCCGTATACCTGCGTATAGTATAGTATAGTGGGAATCGTGCGTGTTCGATTTTAGTGCAGCGTATACCGTCCTAATGTTAAAAACCTAAACCATATGTGGGTAAATTAATTTGTTTAATAGATGCACTATCTAATTCTGCACATTATGACACCTCGTTGAATGCAATGTGACCTCAAGAAGTAAAATTACAAGCATTTGATAAGACGAAGAAAATGGGTAAACTGACATACTCGCTATTCGCTATACGAAATACGCTCATTCGATCAGACTGAGTTCACATAGTACACTCCTATATGAACTCAGCCTGATCGAATGAGCGTATTTCGTATAGCGAATACCGTATACCGTATACTTCTATGTGAACTCAGCCTTCGCACATAACTTTCTGTGATTTTTGTGAATCTAAATATATTACTACCAATTGATCCAAGGTTGTTACTCATTAAGTCACAGTCGTAATTGGTACTATTTATACTATTTGCATCGATAACTTTGTGTCCAATTGAACAAAAATGATCATTGATCTGATTTGCACGATCAATACTGTCACTCTCATTATCGTTTACAATAATACTTTTACTTTTCTTTTACCAAGACCACCATGATCACGCAGTGTTTTCCAAAGTTTGCGTGTATAATAATTTATTTGAATTATCATTTATAACCGGTCGGAAATGTTCCTTTTTCAGATTACGGTTCAGTTCATTAACTTTGTTTCTGATTTCTTTTGCATGTTTCCAGTCATTTGGATTATTAGATAACGGATTATTTCTCTTTAAATAACCTTGTTCATGAGAAAGTTTTTTAATATTCAGGGGTTATCCATGGGGGAAGATAACCGTTTACTTTTCTGGTCTTAAAAGGTACATGCTTGTCACAGATACCAAGAAACATATTTTTCCACAGCTTCCAAGCATCATCTAGATCATCAATGGCAGTTATATTTCTCCAATCAATACGTGACAAATCATTAGTAAATTCCGATTCATTAAAATGTTTGTAACATCTACTTGTAACCGTTTTTGGCATCAGTTTCACCCTTTTAAACTTCTTACACATTTTTACCAAATAGTGATCACTTACACCATAATATACCACTTCACAATTTGAAATCTCCTATGGTTTGGAAACACAAATTAGATCAATTAAAGTACTCGTCGTTTCTGTAACTCTGGTCGGTTCATCAACAAGTTGTGTGAGTTGGCTATTTGTACAAAACTCATGAACCTTTTTGAGGTATTTTCAGATAAACAATCAAGATTAAAGTCGCCTAATATGACAATGTCATCAGCATTTATACTCGTCAAACCTTTTAAAATACTCAACATAAGAACTAGGTGGGCGGTAAAATGTACACACAAGAATTGGTTTTTTATACTTGGGCTTAATTTCAACTCAAAGTGCTTCTATTGCATCATCATTAAGGTCTTCTCTAGGAATTGCTGTTAAAGAATCTCTTACATAACAAGCAGCTACACCACCATGATCATCTTCATTATGTTCATCTATATATGCAGATCTATCTCTTCGATACAATTGATAACCAGGTACATTCACTTCATTATCACTTACGGTTGAATCTAACCAGGTTTCACTTATTGTAAAAACATCAATATTTTCATCAGCATCAATAAATTTTACATCGTCCATTTTGTATCTCATACTTCGAGTATTTAAATGAGCAAACATGGCTGAGTTCACATAGAAGTATACGGTATACGGTATTCGCTATACGAAATACGCTCATTCGATCAGGCTGAGTTCATATAGGAGTATACTATGTGAACTCAGCCTGATCGAATGAGCGTATTTCGTATAGCGGATAGCGAGTATGTCGACCAGTTTACCCATTTTCTTCGTCTTATCAAATGCTTGTAACTTTACTTCTTGAGGTCACATTGCATTCAATGAGGTGTCATAATGTGCAGAATTAGATAGTGCATCTATTAAAAAATGAATTTACCCACATATGGTTTAGGTTTTTAAAATTAGGACGGTATACGCTACACTAAAATCGAACACGCACGATTCCCACTATACTAAACTATACGCAGGTATACGGCCTTTTCGAATAGCTCTTGACCCGGTACTATGCAATTACCTTGCTCGATTTAAGCTATACGCGTGCACCGGCAAAACGTGCATCGTATACCCGAATAGTATACTTCTATGCGATCGTAGCCTTATGTGACCCGGTACTATGAAATTGCCTTGCTCGATTTGAGCTATACGCGTGCACCTGCAAAACGTGCACCGTATACCCGAATAGTATACTTCTTTGTGAACGCAGCCTAAGGCATGCAGTATATTTTCAGATTTGAAGGGGTGTGAACTTATTTTTGGACACGCCTCTATTATAATGATACCCACACAGTGATCTGCCTGTACACAGATTCTCTATGCATACACAGGAACCGTGTATAGGGACTGGAAACGGATTATTGATAGGTATTGTCAAGCTATTGTTATCAGATTATCTTTTACGACCTGGGCCATATGGAAGAACAGGGGAATACTTAAATTTTCCCCTGAATATGGACCCAGTATAAAGAAGAAATAAACAAACAAAACAAACCTTCGATTACATACGAGTTGCGCCGAGGGCGCGATGTTTGATTTCTTATTATTTACTCATGTTTCCCTACAAAATACAAACACACATCAGAATATTCACATGTTTTCTAAAGTTATGACAAATAGCCTGCTTGCACGAAAGGTCATTAGTTCAAATCGTCCTCCAGACACGCTCCATAAGATATGCTAATGCATGGAGTACGAAGAATTACTTTGATCAATACCAGTTAAACAGGTGATTGGCATTGTACTCCATGCATTTGCATGTCTTCTGGAGCGTGTCTGGAGGATGATTTGAACTTATGATCACAGAGAACCTATTCTTGAGAGGGCACTCTATTCACGTGGTTTCTTTTCAACGCTAAAAGATCACGAATTTTGGTGGTTTGCAAATGAAAAGTGTCCGCACTATCGATTGATTACGTAACTGTTATGAATAATTTATTAGGTTTTTCAATGCAATCGCCTCGACCCATTAATACATATTATCTGTATTATCAAAGTACTTGGAATAGCAATCCGGTGAGTTCACTGAACTACGCCCTAATACTGATGGAGTTTTAATGGCGCTAATCCTCTCCATACACAGTTGAACAAATACAATAGATGAAGGTCAACACGTATGACCTCCTATGTGACATGTTATATGTGATGTACAAAACCTGAATATCATAAAGATCAGTATTCGTTTGTGCATATGAACTGCACGTTTACGTTGCTAAATATTATTCATTATATATTATGACAAATATTGGTATTATGACAATACGGTATATACATTGTATATAAAACGACTAATGGATCCTGCTATCATGGCGTCAGGTCAATGTTCATCATATCCCGTATGTTTCTTAAAATTCACTCATATTTGAGACAAATTGCTGTGCCCATTTTATAGGTGCACAGGTAGATCCGTGTTGTTTCTTATTTTCATTTCTTTTTAATGAAAGAATTAAGGTTTTCCACTGCACGGGGGCCACAAGGGCGATACTAATTTTAATGCTATATTTTCAAAACGAATACGTGTTCCCGGTTGGCTCTATAGCGATTTCACAGAAAAGGTATTTCTAGTACAATGCAGCGTCGGACTCTAGCTGAGAGCGTAGCCTAAGTCATTATAGACTCCAATAATGGCTCTCCATACACAAATGAACAAACACAAAGGAGGGTAGTCTCCTCCGTGGCCAGCTTGATTTCGATGGAGCGAAACCAAATTGGCTGCGGAGGAGACGGGTAATTATGCCATGCAAATGAGCTGAGTGTCGTAGCCCTGTTATGATCTTCCGTGCAAGCACCCTATTGTGTAAAATGTATATCCTTTGTAGAACATATTAATTTCTGTGTAGCGTTGAGAATCATTTACATAGGAATTTGGAAACAAAATGTGATAATTTTGTATGCTAGAACAAACAAATTTACATTTTTTCTGCAATGTGTACAACGTACGCTTTCTGTTCCTACTGATTTCGATACTGAAATCATTCTTAAAATAACGTTCTTTGATGATTTATGCTGGCATTTCTAGAGTCTGTCATTATAGTCAAACATGTAGGCTCATTTCGCAATATACAAGACAAGCCACGCGCTGTATTGTAACTGTGCTTGGGTTCGTACCAGGGTCTATCGATCAACGTATTATTCATGCTTGCTCAACTGAGGATAATTTGTTTCTAGTCCTTTCATACACAGTCCCTGGCATACCATGCATGTATTATAGGCCTATGTATAGTAAATTTGTCTGCTTTATCTGTTTTGTGAGGGAGTGTGCCTGTAAAGCCCGACATACACGAGGCAATTTTCCAAGCAATTGCCTGTTGCACACACCTTGCAACAAGATTGCTCCGTGTATTTTGGATTTGCAAGGAATTAATCCCCCGAGCATCAGGCAAATTAATCCCCCGAGCAACAGGCAAAAAAGTAGAGACATGCTCTACTTTCAAGGTTGTTGCATGCACCTCCTCCAGCCAATCAGCTGAGTGAACACCGGCTGGTCACTGCATTCATTTGGGAATGTGTAGGGACCAGCTTGATTCACCACATCCACAACATGATATGTGCACATGCTACATTATAATACACTTGTAGGCCTATGTTGTTGTTATTGGTGGCGTGTTTAGCCCTTTTGATCTTAGTTTTCCTAAGCCTTTTCTTTATGGAAAATTGTATAGATATACAGGAGAGGATTGCAATCTTTGGCTTTCAGACAACACATGAGCCATTTTGATATGATTACGAAAATCATTAACCACTACTTATAGTATATCCCCAAACCTATGCTTGGAAAATTGCCTCGTGTATGTCGGCCTTGACAGACACAGCCACCAGAAAAGGACCAGCTCAGATCGCGCGCCAAATAAGTTCGCAGTTCAGAAATTTCATTTTTTCGCAGCCTTGAAAAAAATAGGCAGAGCTGGGAATCGAACCCGGGACCTCCGTGTTGTAAAACCCAGTGGTGAGTTACCACTGAGCCAACTGACAATTAGCTATGAGAAGTTTGAAAGTAATCCTTGATATTGCCGAATAGAATAAATCAATACTGATAGGCCTATTTATCTGTGTACGATGCTATTCAAAATTAATAGACATTCCATAGGGGCCTGTAAACTAGGAATATAATGTGAAATGACTATCAATCGATCAATAAATGAAGTTTTCAAGTTATCAACAATCAATCAATCATAAACCGATGAATCATGGAATATTACTAATTACTAACTAATATACTAAATAAATAAATAAATAAATAAGCCAGTAAATAAATAAATAGGCATAGGCCTAAATAAATAAATACATACATAATGCAGAATGCAGTTAGTATTTTAGTACAAAATTCCAAACATTCTATTATAATTTTCTGCTATGCACGCAAAGGACATGTGCTTTTAATATGTCCGCGCCTAATCAATAATGAGTCTTTCACCATGCTCACACCATAGTTAAACTACTGTATCCCTGTAGGATTATCTACTGACCAGGTGCTAAACAACTCAATGAAATGGATGCTATAACGTACCAAATCAAGCGAACATATCAAGGTCATAGCAGGGCGTTATACAAAGAATGGTCAAAGGTCAACGTTTCCAAAGAAGTATAATAATAGATGTAGACACAAGCTTTCGTGCGGGAAACATAAAAACATACTCGCTAGTCGTGTGGTTTTTATGAGATTTGATACGGCGCTGAAGTCTATAGCTGTTCCAAAATCAGTTCCAGATCCGGTTTCCAGACGCAAATTTGTATGTTGTTACAAGGAATTCAACGTAATTTTATCATCAAGTGACCCACATAGAGGAATACAACATCTATGGTGAGCCAATCTGCATTCTGTTGCCTGCAAAAGCAGACGATCAGGTAAAAGTAGCGTGACTAGATATTCGTGTTAATTTCATGATAGGCTTAAAACGCGTTGAAAACGCCAAATTGCAGTCACAAAATATATAATATTAGTAATAATATAAATCGTACCTGTTCTTTCTGCTCTTCTTCTGGATCGCAACAGCTATAGACAACTATAAATACCCCTCGTCCTGTTCCCAGCAGCATAGCATGGGTGATATGGAACTCAACTTGACCAGCCGTGTCCCATATCATGAAAGAACCGGCTCCTCCAATTGTCTTTTCTTCCACCTTTATTCCGGGAGTAGGGACTCGATGCTCATGATGACGGATCGTGAATAGCGACTTAAATGCACCCTGTGTAAGTAACGTTGAAAGGTTATAAATCAATCAATCAATCAATCAATCAATCAATCAATCAATCAATCAATCAATCAATCAATCAATCAATCAATCAATAAATAAATAAATAAATAAATAAATAAATAAATAAATAATAAATAACTAAATAAATAAATAACTAAATAACTAAATAAATAAATAACTAAATAAATAAATAAATAAATAAATAAATAAATAAATAAATAAATAAATAACATTTTAAATAGTTAAAAAGGGTTTATGAACAAAATATTAACATTTGACATCTAATCAGTTCTTGTTGTTCCTGTTGCTGCAGATCAGATAAACGTTTAGATATTAGTTTTGATTGTTTGTTATTTTGATCACAGAATATTAATACCATGGTTATTTTCTCGATTTTTTCTTACATATCAAACCACCGAAATCTTATTTACCGTTGTTAGAGATGTCTTCAAAGTAGACTTCCCCATTGCCGGATGCCCCACTAAGAACAGCTTGATGGTTTCTACAGGCGTACTGCCGGATTTTAATAAAGCAGATATCCGTGAATCCTTTTGATATTTTTTATGAAAGCGAGAAAAATTTAAAAAAATGAGCTGGTTTAGTTTATCGAACTGTGCCGTTATAAGGGCTTAACATGCTTCTTCACCTATCTTCGCCAGAAAATATCATATTTGTACTCATATTTAGACATTTCGCACAATGGATTTAAGAAATACATGGTTTTGATCAGCCAAAATAGTCTGATGTTAAAGTACAAGAGGAAAGTTACTTTTTCTTATTGAGGCCAATTCTTTTGTTTTTACACAAAGCATCACATAACATTAATTACGACATTAAACCCGTCAACATACCTTAATACTGTTTACAAAATCCCGCCGTTCAGATATGTCTATATTTGTGGGCCAATAGTCAAGAGGAACTTTACCAGCCTGTACAAGATATGAGTATACATATGTATTACACTGCTTCTTTGCATCATGGTCAGTGGCGGCACCAGGAATTTTTTCCGGGGGCACAGGGAGGGGAACAAAGTGAATTTCAGGGGGGGCAAAATCGCCGCAAAAATGGAAATTTATGTAATTTTTAGGGCTTGTGCCGCAAAGCTGGAGGGGGCAAACTGGGGGGGTCTTGCAAGAAAAATAATGCCCCTTGCCCCCCCCCGTAGCGCCGCCACTGATCATGGTTAAATTAAATGGCTAATTACAAAACAAGGTACTGGTCATGATTGCATTCACACGGGGAAATTAAAGACGTAAAGTTGTTTTTTTTAAACTTCCGTGGTCGGGGTACGCGCTGGTGAATTGCGATCGCGTAAAAGTGACAAAGTCGCCTACTACGCGCCGAACAGACAACCAATGGGTCAACCGACTTGTTGTCAAGTGCGTTGATCAGCCAATCAGCGTGATTGCTTATTTTTTCTGTGTGTACGCTCGTAGACGCTTGGCGCACAGCAACACGGAAGTTTAAAAAAAATTACTTTAGTGAGAAGGGAATGTTCAATAATTATGGGAGCCGGTTTACACAAAGCCGTTCACTACAAAGTATGCGTTCAGTAGAAACATTCATGTTTGTATTCACAGGATGCAACTCACAGGTTCATCTTAATATTAGTACATGGATTGTGTAGGAAGCCATTATATTTACATAGGTTTTGTGGTTCTCGAGTTAAGGCTAATAATATATCAAAATCAAGCTTTGGGATCTCCTTTACAGAACCCGTACCATTCCTTTTGTGTATCAACTTTCTTTGTCTCAAACACCGCTAGGCCATGTTCCTCTCCGATCCGCCTTAACATTTTTTAATCATCAAATAAAAATACAATATACGAAATATTATATGTACTAAATCGATGAAAATATGGGGTGATTGTTAAAGTATTCACTGAAGCCAAGAAAGACCCTTGAGTTTGACCGTTCGTAGCTCTAAAAGACCCCGGCGCCGTTTTACCGGCACGCCGTCAGCTCCCAAATACCCTTTATCACCGAATTCTGGGTGAGCATATATACAACCAAATATTGATGATGTGCCCTCCCCTCCCGGTGAACATTAAGCAACGCTATTTATATGCTCAGTTGTGCTCGTTTCACTTACATTATCGACTTGACTAGGATCTGCGTTTGATTCTTCAATTAGCATCTTGCACACAGCTAGCCTTTGGTTCTTAACAGCTGCATGAAGTGGTGCGCGTCCACCCTTTATACAAACAAAAGCATATGAAATACAAACAAAAGCATATAATTATATATAGATAGACAGACTGACTCTGAATAGACTTTTGGCTGTGTTGACACCATGGAATGTATATTCTTTCACATTCCTAAGAGATGGTAGTCCACCCAAAGCATTTCACTGGTCCGACAAGGTCCGTAGAGCTGGCAAAGTAATTGCTCGCGGGCAACTCAACCCAAACCTCCACGTGGTGTCGGATGGATAACGCTAACTTGGGCTCTGGGGAACAGGCTTGGATGCGAGGAAGTCAAGCTAGCGTAGGATCATGCAAAGTAATTTGACCACGTTTTAGCCCTTCCTCGGCTGACTCAGCCTGGTGTGGCTCTGAAGAGACACCGTTTGGTTTTTACCACGCAGACAGAGGAAAAATCTACATTTTATTGTACGAGCATATACAGCAGGAGATATACAACGAGGTAGGCATGAAGAGGATAGAAATAACTAAGATGCAATGAAGCAGAAAATTACGTATTATGACTGAATGGAGCTATACAGGTGCAACTTGACAAAGGAGTGAGTACTGGCGCAAATAACCTCAGTAGTTGAAAGCGCCATACAAATCAACCAAAAAAAAAAAAAAAAAGCATTTCACTCACTCATCAATCACCGACTCGTCGTGAGTGGCGGTCGGGAAGTGACGGTACGAGCACGCGAAGGTACAATAAAGGCAATACCTATTGCGCTAAGAAGGTTAAGGCAAGGGGGTGACACTAAATTCACGGTTGTTCTATTAGCAACGCAAAATCTATGAAAAATTCAGCTGGTTTACTAGCTAGAAAGTGAGGCCAGTTATCGATCCGTTATAGCTCGTTATGAATAATTCATGTTCGACCCTTGGATCATGTTAATTGAGTTTGGCAAATAACAACGTTGTTAGTTTTGCGAACTTTGCCTGTTCAATGAGAGTATAGCGCGCCCCCAATACATCTGGGCACAAAACAGGTATTCCCATCAGGCACCAGTGATATGTTTTTTCAAAGAAAGTCTACTAATTTGATATGAAATGACATTTTGCAATAGCAAAGTCAAAATTAGGACTTGCTGTCAATAATATGAAGGAAATATGTGACAGAGGCAAGGTGGGAAATACAAGTAGTATTTAAGTTATAATAACCTTTGATACCCGACCTAACCTTCCATCATGGCGCCTTATTCGTCTTTATGTATTTCTATTATGCTCTCAAGTAAAATAAAATACTAATCTGCACTGAGCAGACAATGTTACTTGGCTCCCAGCATGAATTATTGATTTTATACGGAAGTAAAGAAATGCACAGTGTATGTGCATGATGTGCAAGCATACTCCAAATATTTACGGTAAATCTGAATAGTGGTCACATGTTTACATATCATGTGTTCGGGAAATCACGTGGCAACATTTTAAGATTTCAGGCTTGTTTACTAGTTAATTGCCATTTGTACTCTTTATTATTTATCTTTGTTAATTAACATATATTTTAAATGCTGATAAATCGTGGTTGGCTACCCATGATATCTGTTAAATTCAATGTTTTATGAATATAATTCTACCACGCAGAGGGGGTCACGCAGCAGAATTTCACATCACCTGACTTAGCTACATTTCGAAGCTCTGCTCTTCAAATTCATGTAAATGTCAAAGTTTATACATTTAATATATTTAATATGATACTAATTTTTTGTTATAACCAACTGGTACACGAAATATACTAGCTTATTACCTATACAGAAAGGTGATTATCAGCCTTCACTCAGCAAATTGACATGCCCGGCATATGCAGCCATTCTCCGTCTGGATAACATGACTGTCGCCCTCAATACGTCTGGGCACAAATTTAAATAACAATACACTATTTACATATCAATGTGGCCTCATGCTAATTAAAGCTGCCCCATCCAGGAGATCATCCTTGGTTAAGGATAGTGACGAGGGCGGCGACACAGGTGGATGTCAGTTCATAAGAGCAATGTCGGGGATTATAGATCACAATTTTTCAATCGATGGGGAGAGATGAGGTCCCACCAGGTCCGACCGAGTCTCCTACACAGGTTACGCTCCCTGTGGAGGGGCGGAACCAAACTGGCTGATGTGGAGACTAAGCCAGTTTGCGTCGGTCTGATACTCGTCTATCCTCGTCTTTGACCATGCGCAGATCTGGCTGGTCAGGAAGATATTTAATATCCCGAATTTATAATATGCCTACCAGTTCCACCGTATAACCGATTTGCTAGAGAATATTTGTTACCATGTTTAATAAATTCGTATTAATCGTATAATAAAATGTGGCCAAATGTATATTTATATACATAGTGTGTGGATCCACTCTTCTACGGACTTGGCTACTAAGCATGTCGGGAAATATATGGCGGTATGCTGACCTGGGTCAATATGTTCTGGGCAGATGAGGTCCCACCAATTGCCTACGACCTTGTGTGCGATCATGTGTAACAGGCAATTCCGATAATAATAGAGGTTCCCTGGGCGACAGCTAGACGTTTGAATGTGCACACCGCCGTGTCACTGCACATGAGCCTACCTGTTGTGTCGAAGCACCCAAGCTATCCCGAGCTTTCCAGCAGCATAAGGTCGAACCAAAGTTATACCACATAGTAACATTATCCCATTATGGTTCGTTGTACTGGCTTGACCGGTTAACGGACTGGGGGAATAATTAACTATCCGCAAGGCTTGGCAGTTTGCTATAAGGGTCCCGACGACTCGGACTAGTGCGAGCTAGTATAAAACCGATACGCGCCTTACATGGCTGCCACAGGCGACTACGTTGAAACACACGTCTTCAGAGAAGTCACTTCAGATTGACCAACCAGAGTGGGTCGGCTTATACAGCGACCAAAAGTTACCCAGTTCCTGTTCTTTGAACAGACTTTTGCAACCAGAGGGACAAGCATTTTAGCAATGACCCTGCTCCTACGAGAGCGAACCAAACACCCCCCCCCCCACACACAAAGCATTTCATCGTGTCGTCTGACGATTGCCTTTTAGGCATGAAACTCAGAGTAACGACTACCTATTCTGGAAGGTCTGTTGAATTTTTATACGCTCTCCCTTTTTGGGATTGAGCACTTTATTCAAAAGATAGTCTAACTATGAGTAAAATGTTGTTAATACGCTCCTGTTTTGCAGTTGAGCACTTTCTGACTATCTCCGATAGACAGACTGACTCTGAATAGACTTTGGCTGTGTTGACACCATGGAATGTATATTCTTTCACATTCCCAAGTGATGGTAGTCCACCCAAAGCATTTCATTGTGTCGTCTGACGATTGCCTTTTAGGCATGAAACTCAGAGTAACGACTATTCTGGAAGGTCTGTTCTTTGAATTTTTATACGCTCTCCCTTTTGGGATTGAGCACTTTATTCAAAAGATAGTCTAACTTGAGTAAAATGTTGTTAATACGCTCCTGTTTTGCAGTTGAGCACTTTCTGACTATCTCCGATAGACAGACTGACTCTGAATAGACTTTGGCTGTGTTGACACCATGGAATGTATATTCTTTCACATTCCCAAGTGATGGTAGTCCACCCAAAGCATTTCATTGTGTCGTCTGACGATTGCCTTTTAGCAGGGCTATGCTACTCAGCTCATTTGCATAGCAAAATGACCCGTCTCCTCTGCAGCCAATTTGGTTTCGCTCCATCGAAATCAAGCTGGTCACGGAGGAGACTAACCTCCTTTGTGTTTGTTCATTTGTGTATGGAGAGCCCTTCTTGGAGTCCGTTTGGACTTAGGCTACACTCTCAGCTAGAGTCCGACGCTGCATTGCACTAGAAATACCTTTTCTATGAAATCGCTATAGAGCCAACCGGGAACACGTATTCGTTTTGAAAATATAGCATTAAAATTAGTATCACCCTTGTGGCCCCGTGCAGTGGAAACCTTAATTCTTTCATTAAAAGAAAATGAAAATTAAAAAAACCACGGATCTACCTGTGCACCTATAAAATGGGCACAGCAATTTGTCTCAAATATGAATGAATTTTAAGAAACATACGGGATATGATGAACATTGACCTGACGCCATGATAGTAGGATCTATTAGTCGTTTTATATACAATGTATATACCGTGTTGTCATAATACCAATATTTGTCATAATATATAACGAGTAATATTTAGTATTGTAAATATGCAGTTCGTATGCACAAACGAACACTGATCTTTATGATATTCAGGTTGTTGTACATCTCATATAACATGTCATGTAGGAGGTCATATGTGTTGACCTTCTCCTATTGTATTTGTTCATCTGTGTATGGAGAGGATTAGTGCGTAGTTCAGTGAACTCACCAGATTGCTATTCCAAGTACTTTATTAATACAGATAATATGTATTAATGGGTCGAGGCGATTGCATTGAAAAACCTAATAAATTATTCATAACAGTTACGTAATCGATCGATAGTGCGGACACTTTTCATTTGCAAACCACCAAAATTCGTGATCTTTTAGCGTTGGAAAAGAAACCACGTGAATAGAGTGCCCTCTCAAGAATAGGTTCTCTGTGCTTTTAGGCATGAAACTCAGAGTAACGACATAGAGCAATTCCCGGAGAGGGCTCAACTCATTAGCATGAGGCGCATTGATATGTAAATAGCGTATTGTTATTCAAATTTGTGCCCTGGTGTATACGCCGTAGAAGTGACGTAGTTAATCGGATTAACTACCATAGCAATAGATGAATACAATTTGGACTATACCGTCCTGCACTACAACGTTTACGCGGTACCGATGCATTGAACCATAGATGTCAAAGAAAACGCTAATCACTCGCACCTGTAAGATAAGTATTTTTCAAAAGAGCGGTATTGTATTCAAGTTCAAGTTATTTTATTGACATCACCAAACAAATAGGTACAGTCAAGTTATACAAAAGATACACATATAGAAAATAATAAAGAGAATAAGTAAATTATAAAACTAAACTATTAAACATCTAGGTTACTACGTGCTTCAAAAGCAGAGTTTACAAAAGTAAGAACAGGTTTTATACTATCAAAATCTGTGACACTCATTATTTTTATAAATTTAACATCGTCAGTCAGATTATCAAAGTTATCATACATATCAGTTAAAATTTTCAACATATCTCTACGCAAAGTATCAATCTATGTTTGCTGACATACACAGGTGATTAGTGCAATCTGCTTGTAGTGCAGGGCGGTCTATTCAAAAATTGTATTCATCTATTGCTATGGTAGTTAATCCGATTATGACGTCACTTCTACTGCGTATTGCGGGCGGTAGTCATGTTATGCAGACGGGGCCTGCATCCATGCCAAATTGATAAGTGAAAACGTATAATCACCTTTCTTTATTAACTATAAGCTGGTATATTTCCCGTCGTTTTATCTTTTCAGTTTCTGTTTCCGTATCCGTAATAGTTTTTGTAAGTCATTGTTATTCTGAAGTGGTAGTCTCCCAGGTATGACCAATCTTTTATTCTAGCCTTTTTTAGTTACTGAAAATTTGAAGCTCGTGAATTTCAGTTTTCGTTTTGGTAAGTTATATTGATTTTTTACATAAAACCTTGAGATGTGCGGTTGGGTGCCAATCTAGACAAAAGAAGAGTCTAAATTTTACGGTCCTAAATTCGCGGTAAATTGTACGGCTTCAATTGACATGTGTTTGGTGTATATGCACTTACGCCTAGACGTAAGTGATTCGTAAAAAGTCTTGCATTGAAATATATACTAACCATGTTGCCAAGTTATAAGCAAAAGTCTTTCATATTGGCGATGAAACGAGCGTCTAAAATAGTCAAATATCTCCCAATGAGGCGCGTACAAGTGGTGATTTAGTAAACATGTTTTATATTGAAATGCAATACAAAAGAATTGCATTGGAGCAAAGATAATTTATTCTATTCATGGCAAGCTAATCTGATAATTGGTTGGGCCTATATGCAAGACTCGGGTTTATTTTAAATGTTTATTTTTGCAGAGCTTATTTTCAGTCATAAATTTCGCGAGGGGGAGGGAGGGAGGGAGATACTTAAGTTGAGACTGAACAAGCGAGAGTGGGAGGGGTGAGGAAGAAAGAGAGGAGGGGGAGAGACGGAAAGACTAGAAAGAGAAGAACTCGAGAGGAGAGAGTAGGGACCGAGGAACCGGGAGGGAGTGGGGAGACTGATCATGGGGGGGGCAGGAGGAAGCAAAATAGGGAGATAGACATTGATACGAGGGAAGGGCGACACTGTGGCCCTGCACAAGTGCTTTCGGATTGGCATGCATCAAAGACGAGAGGGCGCTAGGCCATTAAAAACAGCGGTGTTGTCTCTCCCGCATAAGCAACTGCCTCTTTTGAAATAAGCTGATTGGTACTTCAAAGTTAACAATGAAGTCGTGTTACAGTAAACTTACTAAATCCCTTGCGTTTTCGTATCTGAACAATAGACTTACGGAAACTGAAAAGATAAAACGAGCCTTCGTATACCGTTTCGTTATAAAAGAAAGGCCAAATATTAAATGTATCAAGTGTATACACTTTGAGATTTACATGCCTTTTTATCGTCTGAAGTGCGGAGCTCCAGCGACTGAAACTACAGCTAAAGCTAGTTGGTGGCAACGCGTGGTCGCACCCGGCTGCATCATAGAATCCTATCCCAATAATATGGAATTTTATCGAATGCATTTGAAGCAAACACGGTTCGTCTGCATTTAAAAGACATGTTAATTCACAATGATATATAATTGAGTGTACACAGTGAGCGTGTTTATAGTGAATATACCGCATTTTGAGTATACCGTACACGATAATCCTTGTATATATACCGATACCCTTGCTGTTTATAGTGAGACAGAGTTACCGCACAAATTATATACCAACTAACATTATCGTACCTTTGCAATGACCCCGAGGTCACACGGGGAATGTGTAAATATTGTGGCGCGAGTTATAAACAGCCCATTCAACAATATGATCATGGCGGTGAACATGTAACTTCTGTTTTGATAACTCTTGGGTGTGATAATCGTTCCGAATATCCTGCGCGCATCCTACGCATCATGAAAAAGCTTCTACTTCCGGTAATACCGGACACAATTTATACTGGTGTGTTTATAGTGGGAATATCTCACCATAATATCCTTCGATTTAGAAGGATATCGATATACCGTACATACATGTACTGCTAGTGTTTATAGTGGGCAAGTATCCGGATAATTTCTAACCGGGTAGTAATTGTACCGCAATGTACCGCACATCTGCTCCCACTATAAACACGCTCAGTGTCATCCAGCTATGTCAAAGCAACAATGGATCTTAAAATGTTCAAGGACATTGATTTATTCGATTTCCGGAATACGCAGACTGTGACCAATCAGAAATTGGTTCATTTTGGTGTTGTGTATGCATAGCTGAAATGGCACAATGATGTGAAATTCTTTACATACATTTAAAAATAATTATTCACTCCGGAAGCCAAGTACCAATATGTCTGATAATTGCAGATTGATAATTATTATCACGCAAGGAAACGAATAGAAACACACATTCAAAATGGCGCCAAAATGGAAGGTCAGATGTGATGTCAAATATTTTCTATACTTCAAATTCTACATGTATTTCATACCTTACACCTGTCACGTATTTTCTTCGCATTACTGACAGCAAGTCCTTATTTCGACACTACTATTGCAAACAGTCATTTCCAAATTAATTTAGTAGACTTTCTTTGAAAAACATATCACGATGCCTGATGGGAAATGTCTGTCCGCCATTTCATTAAATCGGATCGTTTTCGAGTATTTTGTGCCCAGATGTATTGGGGGCGCGCTATACTCTCATTGAACAGACAAAGTTCGTAAAACTAACGGCGTCAGTATTCGCCAACTTGATCATGGGGTCGAATATGAATTATTCATAATGGTTCATAACGGATCGATAACTGGCCTCATTTTCTAGATAGCAAACCAACGGGATTTATCATTCGTTTGCGTGCTTGATAGAACAACCGTGAATTTAGTGTCACCCCCTTGGTAACGACTACCTATTCTGGAAGGTCTGTTCTTTGAATTTTTATATACTCAATCAGTTAAACATTTCGCTGCCTTTTATGAAAAATGTCTGCTTTTAAGGCCGCAGGGCCGGAGGCCCTGAGGCCGGTGACTCCCATACGACGACTAAACACTCCAAGTGAGTTTCATTATATGGATTAGAACTACACAGAATTACACATTTTCTACAAGGTGTTCAAAATTGATGTTCCGAAACAAGAAATCATGAATATCAGAGATTTTAATAATCACAAGACAGAAGAACAAGTGCTATATTTTAGCGAAAACTAGAACAAATTTGACCGTCGTTTCGATGTGACACAGAATCATTTTGTTATGAATATTCTTGAATTGGGACATCCCCTGATTTCCGTGGCATTCTGGGATTAAATAACACCAAATATGGGAAGCTGAATCAACCTGAATTAAACGTCGGCTAAAATTAGAAACTAAACACTACGTCATTCTATACGGCTACATATCGCTGTGCGGCGTCAATTAATAAATACGTATCACTTGTTGTGTTGGGAGTGAAATTGTGCAAAATACGAGGGGTAGTCAGTATGTTTTAAGAGTTAACTCGTGACGTCATATGTGGATTGTTTTCATGGCATTTCTCAATGATTACATAAACACTGTACCTTTGTCTTTCAAACAACACATGTAAAACTTATATCATACACATGATTACGGAACAGCATTAGCATAAAATCAATATACTAGGGACACTGCCAAATCACGCAAAAAGGCGGGCCTTTTAAATTACAGAAAAAAACACGTGTTTACAATGTCCGAAAACAGCAAAAGTACAAGGTGCATATGGCTAGTTTTGGGCAGGAATAAACACTAGGTCCTCCGTTTGCATTTGGTAAAATATGAGACTTGCCATTAAACTTTGGTGGAAATGGGACGTCTGGAAACTTCAACAACTTTAGGGCTTGAATGGAAGCAAAATTATTCTGCAAAAATGACGAAAATGAAAAAGCAGTTATTACAAATGACATTAATTATCTCCAAAATGAAACAGACTAAAATATAATGACTGGTCACGTGTGAGAGCTGGTACTCAGTGCGATGATAACTGGTGCAAATGAAACAACAATCTGCGCATGCGCAGGTGGGATGACCGATACAACATGGTGGAAATGCACGAAAATGGCTAAATTCCATGTAAATAGGTCCTAAAATATTACAAAATGCTATGAAAATTGTAATTTAAATATTCATATGAATTTTTATGGATGATCTCAACCTGAAATGAACAGAAAAGTTTTAAAATAAATTTCTCATTCAAACGATGGCCTCTCTCTTTGTACCACTACTTTTGTATAAATGTAACAATGGTACAATAACAGTTATATTATAATCACGGATTCAAATATTTTCTAGGGAGACTCCCGTTTAAATGTTTGGAGATTAGTCAACAGAACTGGCAAAACAATTTAAATTTCCACGTTTGCTATTTTTGGCAATATCAAGATTTTTAAAGAAGGAAAAGCCTTGTTTTTGTCAAAAATAAGACATATTTGACAACGCATTTTAAATAAACTAAAACATTTACAGTGCAACAAACATGGTTTAATGAACTGGTAGTTTGTGTTCTATTACTGTTCCAAAAGGCAGCATTCTCCATTCTTTAATTCCCGAGAAAATATAGAAAATACAACAATACCTCATTGCAGCCTTTTATTTCCCTTCACAAAAACGCCTCAATTTCACCAGTGACTCTAGATCATTGATTTTATGCTAATGCTGTTACGTAATCATGTGTGTGATAGAATTTTTACATGTGTTGTTTGAAAGACAAAGGTACAGTGTTTATGTAATCATTGAGAAATGCCATGAAAACGATCCACAAATGACGTAACGAATCAACTCTTAAAACATACTGACTGCCCCTCGTAATGCACGCGTACTGAGCTGAGTTGTTGATGAGTCTAATGCACGAGCCCCGAAAAAGGGGAGGGGTGCTTTAGACGCATCGACATTACAGTACAAATGCATTATTTTGTACAATTTCTCGAGCAACAAGTGATACGCATTTATTAACCTATTTCATACACGACTAAAAAATCCCGTAATTTGGGCTATTTTCATAACAAAATTGTCACTAAAAATGTTGGAAAATGCAAGCAAATATAAATGCATCTATCCACAAGAAAAATGAACGCGTTCGAAAGCACTGCGGGTACTACGCGGAGTGCGCGCCCGTGCAATTATACAATATTTATGCACGGCTAGTAATTTACTAACGTTTGCTCTGATTGGTTCTCACTATCTAGGAGTGTATGAAGAAACTACATCGTTACAGACCAAGTACAGTGGAGCGAAGTTGAGTGAAACTTCTATCAATAATAATACGTGTAAGATCGGCGAGCTAATACACGCATTGTAGGTGCTGGAATGAAATAAAAATTATTAATTTATGAGTGATCTTCTACAATCCGTAAAACAGGTAGTAACTCTTAAACAAAACAATATTTAATTTTGTCGGACTCGATCGTAGCCTCAGCAAGGTTTCACATACAATATATTAAAAATTCAAACAATTTGGATAAATGAAACATATGGGCAAATTCAATTTTTGACATGGATATTTTCCAAAATGGGCCAACTTCGATGCGCGTGCTTTTCAATTCACTATTACGTATATGAGTGCATGCAATGTGTGGCAGAACTGTGACATGCCTACTAAAAGGCACAGCCTAATTATTAGGCTAGTCAAATTAAGAAAAAAAACCCGGTTAACTCACCACTAATTAATTGCAACAAAGCCCATTTAATCACCATTCATTTCAGAAAAGCATATTTAATAACACACCAAAAGTAAAGTTTGATGGAAAATACAAGATGGCCGTTTATGAAGGGGGTGAAATTTCAAGTTGGTTAAATCCTTTAAAACACCATCTCATCATATTAAAAGAAGATCAGTTACTCCTTGTAAATTGGCAAAATCGATATCAAATCGTAAATAAGGGCCTGTTCATAGACTATTTACTGAAAAGTTTTTTCTTGTAACTTTGGAATTTCTTTAAGGCTTTTAGAGA
Organism: Amphiura filiformis; assembly: GCF_039555335.1. Taxonomy (NCBI): domain Eukaryota; kingdom Metazoa; phylum Echinodermata; class Ophiuroidea; order Amphilepidida; family Amphiuridae; genus Amphiura; species Amphiura filiformis. The sequence goes on from NC_092637.1 coordinate 34,257,676, forward strand.
TAAGAAATTGTTCAACAGCATGCTGACTTCAAAGCATCTGTCGACAGTTTGCATCTTAATAGTTAGCCATGACCATTATACTTAATCTATTTCTGCCAAGGAAATGAAGATTGATTTGAAACAACCAGACGCCTTGTACTTGTAGCTGAGAATATTGCACAACGGTAAAAAACAAAAAACACACATGCGTTTTCGGTTGACACGTTCGAAACTGACTGACATAAGGTGTCATTTGTAAAGCAGTTAACATAAGCTGATTGATGATTCTGTGACGCGTCAGTTTGACGTGTTTTGTTGAAAACCAAAATCTCTAAAACATAATTATATGATTCCCAAAATTTAATCCAAACTGTCTCATTTGGTTGTTTGCTCATATCTAATTGCCATGTGGTATCCATTTTACTATTATCAATTTGAAAATGCATTTACAATACAGGTACCCGAAGGGGAAACAATATAGCCTACCTGTCGTGCCTGGTTGACATCGGCTTTACCCTCTGTGATTAGTAACTTACACACGTCTACGTGACCATTCATTGATGCCGCATACAGTGGTGTTGTTCCGTACTAAAGCAAAATAAAAAAGGACATTGAGCGATATTAGAACATTTAGAAGTGGCCTAACGACAAACAGGTTCTTTCCGCAATGGCAAGTTGTCTGCTGATTAGAGAAGAAGAGTTATTAGCCTTATCCCAAAATCTGATAAGGATCCTTCATTTCTAAAAAATTGGAGACCAATTTCACTTTTAAACACCAATTATAAGATTCTCACAAAATGCATTGCAAGTCGCATGAAAGTGGTGTTACCAAATGTTATTCATAGTGACCAAACTGGTTTCCTGCCAGGAAGATATATTGGTGAAAATATTCGCCTAACTTTAGACATGATCGATTATTTAAATAAGAATAATCTTCATGGCCTTATGTTTTTAATTGATTTCCGAAAAGCGTTTGACAAAATTGAGTGCTCTTTCATTCAAAAAGCGCGTACGTACTTCAATTTTGGTCCTGATTTGGTCCTGGATTGATATTATCTATACTGATATTTCTTCTTGTGTTATAAATAATGGTCATGCTTCGTGTTTCTTTAATTTGGGTTGTGGTGTCCGTCAAGGATGCCCTCTTAGTCCTTTGTTGTATATAGTTTGTAGTGAGATTCTCAGTTTACTTATTAAAAATGACAATGGTATTAATGGAATTATTTTAAATCAGAACAGAATTATCATTAGTGCCTATGCTGATGATACCGCCTTGTAAGAGATGTCAATTCTCTGAGGAAATCAATTCAAATTCTTAACAGCTTTGAACTTTATTCTGGTCTTGCAATTAATTTAGAGAAATCGGAGTTGCTCGCTCTTGGTTCCTTTCGTAATAATCTCCCAAGTATTACCGGTACTGGTTTGCAAAAGGGCAAGTCCATCACAACATCATAGGACTTCTTCTGATGAAGATGTGTGTCACACATCGAAAATTCAAGGTTAGTGAATTTTTGTGCTGAAAGTCAGTTTAAACTTTTGGAAATTGTTTATTACCAGCACGCATGAACTTACATTCGGGTATTGGACAAATTTATGGCAAGGATTGCCTGAATTCTGTCAGAACTTTTGAGAGGACGGCAAGGAAAGTCGCGCGAAATCGAAACCATCTACGATTTAATCTGTGCTGTTTTAATGTCGAATGAGGGCGGAATCCACAAAAGTGTTAGCCAAGGATGATAGAGAGTACCCCCGTTTAGTGCGGGAGGCCATCCAGATCAAGAAGAAATCGCCAGAACTAAATCGCGATCAAGGACTGGAATTGCCAACCTTATACAACGCCCTCATTCGACCAAAAGTTGCCAATGATCAACAAAAGGGCAAGTCCATCACAACATCTTAGGACGTCTTCTGATGAAAATGTGTGTCACACATCGAAAATTCAAGGTTAGTGAATTTTTGTGCTGAAAGTCAGTTTAAACTTTTGGAAATTGTTTATTACCAGCACGTATGAACTTACATTCGGGTATTGGATAAATTTATGGCAAGGATTGCCTGAATTCTGTCAGAACTTTTGAGAGGACGGCAAGGAAAGTCGCGCGATATCGGAACCATCTACGATTTAATCTGTGCTGTTTTAACTCTCACATCACTCCAAAAAGCCTTCGTTTATCATCGTGTGTGAAAGAACATAAGTAGGCTAATAGTATTCTGAGACACGCAGAAAGAGCTCTTTTGAATAAAAGGATTCGCCAGAGCAACCAGAAAATCGTCCAGTTGAGCAAAAGAAAGGAGGAAATAAAATCTGAATTACGCGGACATTTAAATGACCCGGATTTTGATCGTGTGAGTGAGTTCACGGAGCGTGCTCAATTGAACGAACACACTGCGGTCAAACAGCGCCAAATTCGGAAGCTTGAGCGATTAAAATCACCTACCGAAAACTTGGAATTATCGCCGGAATGGATGCGAATTTCGACTAAGGATACCAACTTTAACAAGGATAAGTGGGTTGTGAATTTATCCTCGCGGAATTTGAGCACTGCAGAGGTTTCTGTTTTGCAGAAAGGATTGACTTTTGCACCGTCACCGAAGGATATACCGGTCGAGGATATTATCACTGAGACTGAATACGCGATTAAGCGACTTCAATACAACAAGACCACTCGTATTGATTACGATTCGGCGGCGGAATTGCGTGCTCGTGTAACAGGGGCATTGAAATCTGCTAAACCACCTAAGAATAACATCACTAAAGACGAGCGTGATGCATTGTACAGGCTAAGAAAGGATCGTAGCATTACCATCTTGCCTGCAGACAAAGGCAGGGCTACTGTTGTACTCGACCCTGAACAGTATGATCAGAAGATCAATGCATTGTTAGACAGTGGTGACACGTATGGTAAGCTTAAGAAAGATCCTACTAAGACCTACCAAAATAAGCTTATCAAAATACTGAAAGACTTTAAGGGCTGGGGTATGAGCGACCTTGAAGTTCCGGTATCTGGAGAGGGGAAGCAATGAGTTACCCCAAATCACAGTGGCAGGTAGTGACTGGGCCGCCGAGTGCTAATATATATTTATTTTGGAAGGTTCGTGTTTGTTTTAAATTTTGGGGCGTTTTTCCAAAATTTGATATTTTTGGTCATATTTCAAAAAGCGACATGCCAAAGACAACTCTTTGGGCACATAGTTTGTTATTGTTATTGCAGTTCTTTTCCACATACCTACGTTAACATTCGATTGGGTGATTTACTAATATTATATATTTTATGACTGCAATTTGGCGTTTTCAATGCGTTTTACACGTATCATGAAATTAACGCAAATATCTAGTCACGCTGCTTTTAGAATTTTTACCTGATCGTCGGCTTTTGCAGGCAACAGAATGCAGATTGGCTCACGATAGATGTCGTATTCCTCTATGTGGTTCACTCATTGATAAAATGAGTTTGCGTTCCTTGTAACAACACACACATTGCCGTCTGGAAACCGGGTCTGGTACTGATTTTGGGACAGCCAATAGACTTCAGCGCCGTATCAAATCTCATAAAACCACACGACTGACGACTATGTGTTTATGTTTCCCGCACGAAAGCTTGTGTCTACATCTATTACTATACTTCTTTGGAAACGTTGACCTTTGACCATTCTTTGTATAACGCCCTGATATGACCTTGATATGTTCGCTTGATTGGGTACGTTATAGCATCCATTTCATTGAGGTGTTAGGACTTGGTCAGTATAATACTTGCAGGGATACAATAGTTTAACATGGTGTGTGAGCATGGTGAAAGACTCATTATTGATTAGGCGCGGACATATTAAAGGCACAGGTCCTTTGCGTGCATAGCAGAAAATTATAATAGAATGTGTGAATAGAATGTTTGGTATTTTGCAACTAAAATACTAACTGCATTCTGCATTATGTATTTATTTATTTATTTAGGCCTATGCCTATTTATTTATTTACTGACTTATTTATTTATTTTATTTATTTGGTATATTAGTTAGTAGGCCTAGTTTAATAGTAATATTCCATGATAGGCCTACGTCGGTTTATTATTGATTGTTGATAACTTGACAACTTGATTCACATTATATTCCTAGTTTATAGGCCAATTTGAATAACATCGTACATTAGATAAATAGACCTATCAGTATTGATTTATTCTATTCAGCAATATCAAGGATTACTATCAAACTTCTCATAGCTGATTGTCAGTTGGCTCAGTGGTAACGCAGTAGGTTTTACAACACCGAGGTCCCGGGTTCGATTCCCACCTCTGCCTATTTTTTGCAAGGCTGAGAAAAAATGAAATTTCTGGACTGCAAACTTATTTGGCGCGCGATCTGAGCTGGTCCTTTTCTGGTGGCTGTGTCTGTTACAGGACACTCCCTCTGCATCCAAATTCCAGGTTCACGCTCATTACACCTCCCTTAAGGGATCTAAAATGAGCGTTTATTGCGTTTCGACAGTATTTTTGTGGGACATGAGAGCACCTCAGACCTATCGAATTGCATTCTGAATACGAAGCATGTCTTTCTGATATCAAATAATTTTCATTTTTTGAAAATCACAATATAATACAAATTTGATGACAAATTATAAAAATTTGATATTTTTCAAACTTTTGGAAATTGTTTATTATCAGCACGTATGAACTTACATTCGGGCTTTGGAGACATGTTATCCGAGAATGGTGTTATTTTAAAGTTTTCCAAATTTAAAGAAAAATTTTATTTGAATATTAACCTTTTTAAATACTTTTCTTTGATTTATGCTATCCCACAAAAATGGAAAAGAGATGTTAAGCCCGATGTTAAGATTGTGGACAGCATGGACAGGGAAGAAATAGATGATAGTATTCAGAAGGAATTTATCTCGAAACTTGTAAAGACTAAGAAAGTTTGTAAATTAGTCCATAAATGTGTATTCAAAAGGTCTTTAAACCCCCTGTTTGTGAGATAAAATGGGCTACTCATTTTGAAGAGTGGGACTTGCAATGGAAGGATATAGTATATTCCATTCCTTTCAATCATCTCTGTCCACCAAATTAAGATATTTCCAATTTAAGATTTTACACAGGTATATAGCTGTAAATAAATTGCTCTCTCAAATTGGTATTGTTAATCTGATTTATGTACCTTTTGTGGAAGAGAGAAAGAAAATATTCAACATTTCTTTTGGGATTGTAACGAAATAACTCCTTTTTGGAATCATGTTCAGTTCAATCTTTTGAGAGACTGATTTGAGCTTAAGGTTATACGATGTATTGTTGGTCGAAGCAGCAGAAAAAAAAGTATATAGTTCACAGCATCTTGCGAATGGTAGTGAGCTTTAGCAAAAATTGCATTGCTCAATTCATAGTGAGGTTGTAGAAGAATTAAAATATCACAGATATACTTTTGTAGGTCCTGTGGTTCTTGAGTCATGTTGTAAAGAGGGCTGAAACAACAACACTTTTGTAAAACGTACATAACTCATTAACAACAATAAATTAAGCAAGTTGTCAAAGTATATGATTTGTAAAATGAACTTTTGCAAAACACCAAACTTTTTTGGCTGCTTCGGCCAAGAATACCTCGCATACCCTTAATATGAGAAATGTTATTTTGGGCATATTGGATATTGAGAATTTTAAATATAATTTTGTAATACTTCATGCTAAGTTTTATATTTATACTTGTACATGGGATGAAAGTAAACCAAATTATAATGTTTTTGTAAAATTTCTTAAAACTGAGAAGTTTATTGCTGTTAAAAATAATAGTCTTAAAAAATGGAGTAACAGATGGAATAATGTCAATTTATAATGGGATGTTTTGTGTTATGTGCTAATTTCAACCATTTTGCATTCTTATTTTGTATTGTGATGTATTTCTTTGTATACATGCTTGTATGTTCTTGTAAAGAAATGAGAGAAAAGAAAGTAAAGAAAAAAGATGACTTGATGCAATAAATGACAGAGCCTTTTGGCTCTGTGAAAGATAAAAAAAAAAGACAAACAGATTCTTAAAGTCGAAACATTTATATATGTTGTGCTTTTTTGACATCGGTTTTACCCTCTTTGATTAGTAATTGACTAATAACTGCTGCATAATGATGTTGTTTCTCTGGTTTGGAGTCACATATAACCATAGTCAGTATTATCGGTGCAACATGTCGTACAGTTATATGGTTTTCTTTTGCATTCAATATAAAAGATATGAAAACTGTCATTGTATACAGTAAACTTATAGAGGATCCTTAATGATATCTTTCAGGCCGATATCACCGGTTATTTGTAATGATGTATAAATGCGTTTGACAACGCAAATAAGCGAAACATATTGAGGAATATTTTCGAGCTTAGCTGCAGACTTTTGGTAAGTTTCACGTCAATCAAGAAATAGCCCATTTTGGCCAATGTAAGGAGCTTGTACGACGTACATGGTACTTCGCGATGTATTTTAAAGCTTTCACAAAGAGAGTCAGAATCAGTAAAATCCAGTAATCGAGTAAAAATAAAACAAATGTTAAGCTCCTTTTGATCGCTGGTTCAAGGTCATTGGCTATCAATGTCGCTATCTTCAGTAGATATCAAATGTATGTTCCTACGCTGGTAGGTCTACCGTGTAAAGTGAGCTGCTGCCATTAGAGAATGGTATATTCACAAATGGTCAATTCAGAGTCAACACCACTAAAATATAGAAATTTAGCAAACGATACAGGAGCAAGCATTCCGTTGAAATGGCAGCAATTGCTCTCTCCAAATTGAAAAAAAAAAAAGGTTTTATAAGCAATTGTGTTTTTGACCAAATTTCGATATGTTTAAAATTATTATTTTCGGATTTCGTATTTTAGAAATATAGTAATGTTGATTAGGATATGAGTGATTTCAATACATCGATCCCGTACGAAGTGTATCAAGTGTTGCATGTAAAAAGTTTAGCCTTGACAATTATCCATTATTTATCATGTTTATTATTAGATCTATATCTGTATCATTTGACAGTTTGCTCATCTATAATCGCCATGTGGTATTCATTTTACTATTTTCTAAAGTGGATTAACAAAAAGGTACTCGAAGGGGAAGCATTATACCCATTCTGCCTTGTTGACATCGGCTTTGCCCTTTGTGATTAGCAACCTGCAAACTTCTACGTGACCCCTCTCTGATGCCACATACAGGGGTGTTTCTTTTGTGACCTGAAGCAAAATAAAAGTACAGTGAGTGATATTAGAATATACTTAGGACATTTAAAAGTGGGTTAACGACAAACAGGCACTCAAAGGCAAAACATTAAATATGTTGTACCTTGTAGACATTGGTTTTAACCTCTCTGTAATCTAGGAATTAATTAATTAGTCAATTAATGCCGCATAATGATGGAGATTTATGATGGAGAATCATGATGGAGATTTACAAAATGGAGGTTGTAAACATCTAAACATCTCCAAATAAAATAAAATTTCTTCCTGATCGTCTTTAACGATCTTTGATTCTGACATCAAAATAGCTGCGGACGCCACTAAGCTTCTGCTCTTGCCAATGTGATGAGATTGCTACTCACCGGAGAGAAGAAAAAGACGTGTTTTTAGCTGCGTATTACTGCCACTGCAGCCATCTGCATGAACTCACTTATGAACTTCATTATTCATCATGATCATCCTGTAACCCAAAGGCAAAGCTGCAAATGTATATCTTTGTGCTTGTATAATACCTTTCTGCAAAACATCCTGTATAACTTAAGGCCGATACCACTCATCATTCCATTTTGTGCCCAGGCTGCAATCGTTATTATGATAATAGCGACAGAGGATTGCTACATTCGTATCAAAGCCTTAGTTTAATATGACTCATGCTAAAGTGCATTATGTATATATGTAACTCCATATCAATTAAATACTTACATAAGCTGGTGTGTAAAACTGCCATTCTGGTACAGCCCCAGGGCTGAGAAATATAGCTCTTCCAAAATACCTGCCTGTACAGGTGGATGCCGATGTATGTTGTGCCAAGATAAGCATGAGAAGCCACGTTGCTATTCTGTGACCCTGACCTGTCCACTCAGAAGATTGGCCTGTTGATGTGCGCACTTCATATCTACATTAGTGGGGCACCTGAATGTTCATCTGAATGTTCACTTGATCTAAAGCCTCACACCTGTATTTTGTGAACCAACCTGTTCAGCACGGTGTAAACCTGCATGGTTCGATTTGGATGATAGATGAACATTGCTCTGATAATCAATCTCCTGCCTCGCTCATATGAGACTGGAGTTGAATGGATGTCTACTCAGTGAGTTCAGTGTAACACAGAGCATACTTACGATAAACCCGTATGGGAAATGATACCATGTGAAACTCCTACTGATACCTCCTAACCATTGTTTAACTTTTTCTTCTTATGGCGTGATTGGGGCTCGAGCAAACTGGCATATGAAAATATTGAGAGAGAAAAAATCAGGACTCAGCGGGGATTGAACCCCGGTCGCTGGATTACCGGTCCAGAGCTTTACCACTGTGCTACCTGAGTTCACAGACGGTACTCGGGCAATCTCAACTTAAGTCCCCATGATAACTCTCTCATTGTGTCTCAGCGGCCAATTATATATTAAATAATGAAGAAGGAGGCGGCCTATATGCTTCACCCTAGCAGGGCGTAAGACAATGCGAAACACAAATTAATATATGCGAGGATCGGAAATAAATGATGCAAGCTCGAGAAATTATAATTTAAATGGCGTGAATTCTTATGCTAGAATTGCTGTACCTCCTGCCAACGCCCACAGACTGCTGTGAACACTGTGAACAACGCAAGTGCAAGGTCATCTGAAGGCTGCAGTTAATTCACTGGTGCAACGCACATGTGAGTATCACCACCTCACCATTGAAGTGCTCCCTGGTTTGATGTTCACCCTGCTGCATGATCCTTACCCTATGCTGATTACAATCCTCATTACATGTGTTTACTAACTCACCTTGTTGATGTTAAATGCCTGCTTTGTATGCCTCACCCCCGGAGGGGGTACTCACATGTAAATGGGGTATGGGTATGTGAGGCGGTCAAGGGTCCCTTTTCAGGCTCCCCAGCAGTTCCTTAAGACCCACATTTGGATCATGCTCCAGTTCTTTGAGCCTCAAACTCTGGCAATTGTAGCTCTTTAGCTAAAATTTGGACCATTTTGGAATTTGTTTAGCTCCAAAGCCTATAATTTGACCCAATTTTAGTTCACAAGACCCACCAAAAATGTTGAAATTTCAGTTCATCAAACCCCTATTTTCCCCAAAGTTCTTAGTTCCCAAAGTTCGGCGCTCCGCGCCGCATACCTCTACCAAAAATTTCAGTTGAGTGCCCCCACCCCCGGGCCTCACCTGCTTGCATATTATTTTGCTGACATTATTTTATTTAGTTATCATACATAGTATTGCTCACACCACCAGTAAACTATGATGCATGTGGCAAGGAATAGGACTGATTCTGACAGTAGTCTGACACTTGTCAAATCCCCGGATATGCTTGAGCTATCTTCAACAAAACAGGATGAGTGCAGACCAGTTACCCGCTCAATCCAAACAAGATCCTTCACAATTGACAAGGGGAAAGCCATCGACAAAAAGATTGCTGCATGCGACATCCCCCCCCCCAATTCAAGTTTTCTCAAAAGACAATGTCAAACAAACCGTCATAAAATGTAACACTGGTATGTACGAGATTGTCAAGTCATCTGTCATGACCTACTTTACCAAAGACAGCGCTAAACTTGCTGTGGCTCAGATCACCGATAAGTTTGATCTTCAGAAGGCCAAGATAGAAGAGACAATCAGAATTGTCAACAGGAAGCTGAATGGGGAGGCGGGGAAGCTGACAAGGTATACTGTTAGTTTGTACCACACCACAAATACAATTCTCATAAACGGGAAAGCCCATGATGCATTCCTGGAAGAAGATCTCCCCATCATCTTCAATTCTCTCAAAAAACAGCTCCCAGCGGCACTGAACTTAAACACCATCCTTCGTGAAGCCCTAGAGAGAAGCCGTAAAGGGAAGGCTGACACCTCACCAAAGAGAAAAAAAGAGAACACCACCCAGGAAGAGAGCCATTGAAGGTGCCCAGCAAGGACAAGACTCACATGAGCTCTTAGATTGCAGTACTCCTAACCAGAGTCTCCAGTCAGCATGCAAATCGTGTGACAAAGCGGATACCAGTAGAATGGTTGCTTGTGACCTATGCCATAGCTGGTATCATTATCAGTGTGAATGTATTGACAATAAGACGGCAGGCAAGCTTCTAGAAGAGCAAGCTGTGGGTATTCATGTCTCAACTGCAAAGCAGAGGGTGAAACCCTCTCTGGCACCATGATGACATCTGTAGATGGAGAAGGCAGTGAGATGACAGCCACATATGGAGCCGACAGCAAGATGACATCTACGGATGACAGTGAGATGACAGCTACAGACGGAGCCGACGGTAAGACGACATATGCGGATGGAGCTGTACATGGGGAATCTGATACAAATTCACATCCCCCAGGAAACCTGATGGGAAACAGATCTAACAGGACTGAACCTAATAGTGACTCAACGAAAAACAATACTCAAACCACTGGTGCTGACAGGGATGACCAAGGAGCTCGGCCCAAGTTTTCCGCTCCTCCGAGCATTGAAATTCCCAACTACTCTCCTACACAAATCAACACCAACACCAGACGAGTATTCCAGGACAAGAGAAAGGATAAGGAAAAAGATCTTCTGACCTTACCCTGTGACTCTGAGGAAACCCAGTCTACTGATGGAGAGAAGGGTGACGAGTCTAATGGACTTACCGTATATGGTCAAAAGGAGATGGTAAATACAACCAGGAGGTATAACTCGAAAGTAAAGCACACCGAACTCTCATTTGATCATACCAATGAAAGGTCTACAAATGAGCCTAAACGCCGTGGACGCCCACTTAAAATGCAGGAAGAAGGGACTGATCCAAGCTCCAACTCCAAATATTTCCAAAAAGTGGAAAGGGAAAATAGAGAGCTAAAAGAGAAAAACCAAGTAGCCCAGAGATATATCAAGAGACTCGAAAGTCAACTTTCTGAAGTAGAAAAATCTAACAGACTCCTGAGAACTCAAGCATCTGCAAACATGACAAACAGCTCAGGACCCAACATAGATCATCCGGCTTCAACCTCACCTCAGCTCGACTTTAGAGCGTGTGTAAATGCCGCTGAGATTGTTGTTTTAAAACATCGTCTTACACTCATAGAACAGCGGCTGCCTCCACCCGGTTTACAGCTCCCATTTCCATGGATACACCCAATGATGATGAACTTTCCGGCCTTCAATCCGGCCTTCAACCCCACTACACCACCAAGCTGGAACCCACCGTGGAGCTTTCAACAACCTAGCAGGGGCAATGTACCACCTGCCCCTACTGAGAACGATCCCATTCAACAGGAAGACACTATGAGGAGCAATGACAACAACCAGAGTAAACCCCGTGATGGATATGGTAGGACTCAAACAGCCACCAACACTAACGGAACCTCGAACACTGACCTGCACTACCGCAAGCGACAGGACTCAAAGCGGGGGAACTATCCCAAGAGCGGGATGAGTGGACACTCCAATGTGACTAGAATGACCAGATTTAACGGCATGACCGAAAGAGACAATAATGCCACATACTCTGAAGATCCTAGGAACCTGACTGACCACCCAGAGGTTCTGATCGTATCAGAATACAACGATGGTAGGGCACACTCTATGCAGAATAGTAATCTGGAAAGAATCCCTGATATCACAAGCACCTCCTCTGTGGACCAGAGCCCCAGAAATGACCTGTATGGGCTGATTAAGATGACGACTCACCAAAAAGAACAGCTCTCTACAGGCCTGAAAGCTTAACCCAATGCAAAGCAGCCACGGGAACAGAGTACCACTGGATTTGACAACTCACCAGACCGTAGCAAGTCCCATGGCAGCAAGAGAAGGCCCAGCAACATCACTAACAGCTAATGCTGAAAACTATGGCACACCTATGGTCAGAACTCACCTGCAAGAGTAACTGAATCAGAGCAACTATAGACATAACCAGCCATCTGACTGCAACATGACCAAAGCTGACGAGAGACATATGCGGATAAGCCCTATAACCGCAACAACTCCTACTGATGATAACTATGGCACAGCAATGGTGAGAACTCCCTCGCATGAGTCAGTTGACATCCACACCCAGGCTGAGAAAACTGACCCGGATGATGTAAGCGTGCATAGCACACACTCAAGTCATGTTTTAGGACAGGGCAGAGCCACTACCAACAGCCATCGAAAGTAGCTCCTAATAGAGCTCTTCGCCTCGCCTCATATAATATGAGAGGATATATATAATTCCAACTGGACTAAGCTGCAAAAACTCACCCAGATATGTGATATTATCGCGGTCCAGGAACATTGGCTTCATCAATATGAGGCAAAGCAAAAGCTAGAAGAACTGGATGATGTCTCATGATGTGTCTCCTGATTTGACTCTCTGGACATGACAATCCCCACTCATCGAACTAGAGGTAAAAAAGGCACAGCTATTATTTGGCAATTCGGTGAGATGGAAAGGAGGAGACTCCGAACCGTTCAGAATCACCCAAGGAGTCAGACAGGGAGGCAAAATATCACCGCTGGCCTACAAAGTATTTATCAACGACCTTCTGCTGGAGCTTGAGAGATCGACGGATAGGCTTCACATTCACTCGGTCGGACATCCGGGAACATTGTCCCCTTCGTCCCCTTTGCACAAGCGCGCGCATAGCAACCAGCTCGAGATAGGGGAACTGCACATGCGCACACTGGTTTTACAAGGCTGTTTCCCCTTTGTGACGTCAGCCCGACCAAGAGAATAGGCCCAGTTTCCCCGGCTGCCCTACCGTAGCAGATGACGTGCTCATCCTTGCCGATAGTGAAGAAAATACTCAGGACCTCCTCGAGCTCGTATACGACTACACCTGCATCAATAGGTACACATTGAAAGCGTGGTGGTGAGGTGCAACACAAGACCTAAAGATAATATGCAGCCCATCTTCCTGAACAAAACACCACTTGAGGAATGCAATGATGCCATCCACCTGGGAATTCTACAGGGCAACTACAACAGCCTTAATAAGACCAGGCCAGAACAAAATGTGGATCTCGCAAGTAAATCGCTATATGGACTCCTAGGAACCAGTCTTCACGGATGTGAATCCCACCACAGCATTACATATTTTCAACACGTATGTGATGCCCAGGCTGGTATATGGCGCAGAGACATGGTGCAATGCCTCCAGACAAACCAAGCCCATCACCAGATTACACATCTGTACTCTGAACCAAGAGCCGGACATCATACTGGACATCTACTCCCTGCCCCCTGTCTGACCCTATTCCCCTCGCTGCTGCCGACAACCTTAACTTTATATATTTTTGATTATTGTGACTGTGATTTGTGACTAAATGTAAAGGAAGAAAAAACAATTCTTCTATATTTGTGATTTTTCAAGTCACTAGTGGATGTTTGTGAACTGAACTTACCCTTCAAAAAGGAAGAGGTGCTCCTACACAAAAGGAGGAAATTCCAATACGAAACGAAACGACGGCGTTTCTCCTCACCGAGTCACTGATTCGTGCTTTTCGTTTCCATTCGTTTATGCATAATAAGATAGAGTATGAGCAAGAGGACAACGGAGAAGTCTAACATTTATCCTCACTTCCACTGTGGGATGATCATGTGACAAAACTGGTACCTTAAACTGGTGTTTATTGTGCAGACTAAAATCGGACATGAAGTGTTATTGGCGATAGTGGTTCCTTGAAAGTTGACGACGCACAGGTAAAAGGGGTCTTCAGGAGCAGAGAACGGTCAAAATCAAGAGGTTTTTTTTGGGGGGGGGTTATGATTGAAAACCCGATATAATGAAAGGATTGAACACTTCAGTAGTAGGAGTAGGAATAAATATCACATAGTACACAATGGTATAAGCTAAAAAGTAATATTATTTTAAGCAATTTCCACACAAAACCTGAAAGAATTCATTGAGCCTATAAATTTGAATGAGTTGTGTTTTTTTGACTGTGTTTCAAACGGGTCTTTATTATTTTGTGTTATTATTTTTTATGTCATTTAACTTTAATATAAGAATTGCAAAATAAACATGTTCATAGTTGGGAAATAAGTCAATATAATTTAGGGTTGGCCATATATTGCCAAATTATAGTTAATCCGGCTTGGGTGGAAAATACCCGGGAATACCAACATATATTATCACAGAGATGCCACTTAGGGCCATTCAAACCCCTAAAATAGTGATTTCTATTATTCTATGAATATGGTGGTATATCGTTAATTTATGGGGTTATTAATCGACACAATATTTTCACAACAATATGGATTACCGATATGATCATTTCAGAAAATCATTTTTAGCGCAATATTGTCAATTTAAATAACATGATTAATATGTCCATGATGCAGTCATGTCTACAGTAGAATTCACCTCGACCTTTGCAGGACTTAAACCCCATTAAAAGCTATTTAACCAAGATAACACTCATTGAAACAGCTCAACTGATTAAATCGGATCTTCTCTGGTTGTGCACATGTGTCTGTTTTATATGTGCGGTATCGCAATGAGCTGGTATAATATAGCTTCAGTTGGGTAACCGATTATAAAGGAAACGCAAGGAAACAATGGTATGTGGACCTTTGTTCACGAAATGAGACAATGGTCTGCTTTTTGTTAACCAGCATTCTTGAAAATGAGCAACATAATGATTGTTGACTTAACACGGTTTGGAAATAATTTCTTCATATTTTTGGTGTTATCTGTCGTTTACATATCCTTCCTAAAACACAAAAGTGCGAATATTTCCAAACACCTAAAGTAGCTAAAAATTTAGGACATGTTACAAAACTATATTTTCTAGAATTTCATAGAATACTTTAAATGTAGCTTGTACCGTTTTTTGTGGCATCCTTCAGAACTGAGCGGTCCGTTACCAATATAGCTCAATATTTTCGGTCAAATCTCCATTCAATTAACACGGGGAGTTGGCTAGCTATGAGCTAGCTATGCCTTGCCCTCACTCATATTTTACGAAAGTGCGACTATTTCTGAACATCTAACCTAGCTGTAATTTTAGGTCATGTTAGAGAAATATATTTGCTAGAAGTTTGGAGAATACTTTAAATATTGGCCGGTTATTTTTCACACAGTGATGTTAACTAGGCAAATGCAATATACAGTGTGGGCCAAAAACAACTTTACCCAATTTCAGAGGGTGGTTGCTCGAATTGTAGAAGAGCTATTCATGATATTGTTACATATTCTAAATGTATATATTTCTAAAAGTATGTGATGAAGAAATGAAAGCAAAATAAGCTAAATTAACAAAATGGTGCTAGTTTTACGTCCGAGGGTCAAAAATCACTTTGTCCACACGTAATTCAATGGTATATGTGTCCGATTGCTAAGAGAAGAGTATGGCATACATATGCGTTAGGAATACATGTAATTGGTAAACACGTTTGGCTTGTCTTTGAAAAGTGATGATTGTTTTATATGCATAAAAGAAATACAATCGATTTAAACCCCTATTTACTTGTCATGTACTCGAACTTCACTCCTGTCATTGACCAACAATTAGCATAAAAATTACACAATTACAAAGGTTTTATCTGGCGCAATTTTTGAATTTTTAATAGGCCTGCGTGCATTTTGTGACTGCGTGGCTTATTTCTATAGGTTTGCAAGGTGTCAAGATAAGGCAATTCACAACACAAGAGATGACTTTATGGCAGAGGTATACTTAATTAAGAACAGAAAGCTTTTTGGTAGTGCAGCGTCAATTTCGGATTCGTTTCCCGAACGTAAGATCCCACCGAAGCTTACCATAACTCTACATACGAACAACTTTCACAACCTCGGAAGTGTGAGGAATAGATGCAAAGCACGGAGCGGACGTTCAAAAACTGGTCGTTCAGCTGCAAATATTGCAGCGGTTCAAAGGGAACTTGCAGCCAACCCCAGAGTCAGTTGTCGATGAAACAATTTGCCAAACATACCACGAACGCAATAACTTCAATAACTTCAAACTTTCTTGTAGATAACATTTCGTAATGACAAAAAAATCAGGTCTGAGGTTACAATTGCTTTGCGCATATTTGAAGAGAATTGTGTTTATCTTTGCAGCGTGAAAGCTGCATATCATGACGAAATATGATAGCTTGACATTTAAATTGTTCATGTTTGATTTATTTGATTGTGTTATATAAAATTGCTGAACAAATTTGTGCGTATACTGAGTGGTTCTCATTCTTTATTGAACTCACCCTGGCAAGTGATGCGACGCGACAGATAGTAAGCCCTCGCGTGGACAAAGTTAATTTTGACTCTTTGATTTAAAACAGGCGTCATGTTTTTAATTTAATACATTTTTGAATAGTTTTTTCATTAAATACTCTAAAGAAGATGTTCTTTACGAATATGTGAAAACAATTTGCAGCAGACTTTTCAATTTTGAGATAT
Source organism: Amphiura filiformis (assembly GCF_039555335.1). NCBI lineage: Eukaryota > Metazoa > Echinodermata > Ophiuroidea > Amphilepidida > Amphiuridae > Amphiura > Amphiura filiformis. The sequence goes on from NC_092637.1 coordinate 34,274,189, forward strand.
GAACCTTTTAAATTGGGTAAAGTTGTTTTTGGCCCACACTGTACTTCTAACATACACTATTTGTAAAGGTCGCGCGTCAATGGTGAGAGCACTGTGTATTGTGTATAGGAAAACGGACAGTAACTGCAGTATGCTCTTCTCAATGAACAAAACCAAACCAAAACCACTGGCCTTCAACAGCTCAATCGGTTAGAGCGCTCTTGATATGCAGCTAACTGGTGCGGGTTCGACTCAATCCAAGTTTTTTTTCCTATTCATTAACAGTACGACGGCAACTTCGTGACCTCTTTTGTTCGATAGAAAAGTTTTACGGGTTGGTGAACACGGGTTACGTAACTAAATGTTGAAAATTTGGCCGGCAAACATGTTTTAGCGAAATAGCTCCAGAAATGGGAGACACGGGTCGTTTTTTGCTTAAATTACGTACCATGATCATGGATAAGATACCAAACATTTGTGCAAAGAACAAAAAAGTTTGAATTATATTGAAAATAAAGAAGCTTGAACATGTCCAAAGTAGCCGGGAAAATGAGAAAAATTGCATGTCACGATCACCAAAATGGTTATATCTACAACAGTGAGTAAACGCCGGTCGTATGCTTTTCTGTAATGATGGATATTAGCTAACGTGAGCTTGTATTAAATTTTCAGCGAAAATGATTGGTGGAATAATCGAGTCGTAGGTTGGAAAGTTACTCTCAAAACGGACCGTGCCGCAATCGTGCGTGTCCCGTTAGTGACAAGTGTCACTAGCAAAATAGCAGCCGGCCTTGTCCATTATATCGAATAATAATTGACTCCAGTGATATTTATTTATTCAAGCAAAATACTGCATTGACTTACAAAATATTGAAGTCAATATAAAAAGTAATATCACCTCATTTGACTGAACTTAAAAGCACTTTTAAAAATATTATTGTTGATCGAGTCCCTGAATGAGAAATAAGAATGCAAAAGATACGAGTATGGTACAGCAGGTTGTGATGGTCTAGTGGTTAACGCCGTGGTTTGAAGTGCGATAGGTTGAAGGTTCGAATCCTACAGCATTTTGATTTTTTTTCTCTCTTGTTCTGTAAGGCCTGTGGTGTATGTGTGTAGGCCCGTCAGTATTATGATCATTTGAAAATATTTCTATGCAATGTTTTTCTTTATGCGTACATATTAAAAAAATGAGATAGCGTCAGCCATAATTTTCGAATTTCAAACTTGATATTTTGGCATAATATTATTTGTAATTTTTACACCGTCCTTACACCCTACCCAGACATACACCTAGTTGGAATCAGCGTTTCGTTGTCCAGAGCAACTTTAATTATCTTCACTATAGAACACCATTAAGCGGTCAAGATAAAAAAATGCTTTCTTTCATTTTACCTCATTATTTCTGCTTCAAATGATCAGAAACCCTTCCTGAAAGTTGTTTACTAATATCATAAATATTTTCATAATTAAAAAAAAAAAAAAAAAAACCCAAAAAAAAAACCGCTATGGTAGGGTTCGAACTTCCAACCTCCGGCACTACAGGCACGGGCTTAGCCACTAGACCATCACAACCTGGTAACCTATTTTTTCCAACTTTCTAACGCACATCACCGTGAGCAATATATCATAGTTTTGTCAGAATTTCCGTTTTGATTTCACCATTTTTTACTGCCGGCTGAAAATTATTAAAATCCACGCGTGAAATCTGAGGCTAATATTAGCATTGGGGATCGATATCTCTGGGTGCCCGGCCTGGCTACAGTGTTGCCAGAACTTCAATATAGCAAAGAAATTCCCAGGCCTAGCGCTCCTATGACAATGATCATATTATGAGGATCTTTCATGAGTGATTAATTATTTGATTTCATCATCACCGTGATCATCGGACCAATGTGTTGAAATTAGCTTACAAGATACAAGATACAAGATACAAGATATTTTATTTTCCCATAATTCACATGAAATCACACAAGTATATAGGTACATTCTCCTCAAAACAACTTTACCCAACATTTGGTAAAAAAAATCAACAATCTTACATCTTACAATTGGTCAATATTTTAAACAAAACTTTCATTTACAAAACATAAATATTACGCTGTATGTTTTATCAAGCAAACTGTTTCGAACACACTTCCAAATAACCTTTGTAACATCCCCAGACTGTCGTTATTTAAACGCCAGCTTAAAACCAATCTTTGAAAATTGATTGTTTTTATGTTTGTTTGTCATCATGTAGTTATTGTTAACTACATGTATGCACACAACACAGGGACACTCACAATAGGCAATTGAACCCTCCCTACTGGTAGCGCTGTATCGTAGCTATTGGGGATGAACTAGTTAGTATCATATATCAAAAAGTATAAAAGCTATGATTTTAGTACTTTCTCTCTGTTTCAATTACTTATTCTTTTCCAAATATCTGAATCTTCAATCCGGTACAAGCTTTAATAACGGGGAACATACATTTTATTAAAAAGAAATCCTACCATCTATCCAAACTCGCCGTGTTATTCCAATGCACATTTTACTTCACCGGGCAGCCATTTTTTGATCGTATTTTGAAGATTGGCGTCATAAAACCGTCATAGGTACAAATTTAGTACTTTCTGTCAATCAATTATGGCTTATTCTCTACATGTCAATCTTTAAATAATTGTCATAGTCCTTATAATAACGGTACTCCGCCTTGATGAGTAAATGACAGCAAACAGCTGCAAACCAGTGAAAAATATCCCAAAACTCGGTCAGTGGGGCTCTGTTCGTACATGTCAATAGAGTCATTATCGATTGGATTAGTCGTCCGTAGCGGACAATTCGGTCGCTCATTGGATCAATATTATCAGGTGGTAATAAATTTGCATTGGACAATAGATTACTATAAAATGGTTTAGTACTGCATATATCGGTTTAATCTTCAATATGTTCAATAAGCGGGTTTATGGCTGGAAAGGTCACAGTGAATTCGCCGTGGACGTAAGTGCACTATGTCAATTTCGTGCTTTACGCGCTTTGAGTTCCTCATCGGGAGAGATTGTGCTTTATAAGAACCATTCATTTATCATTGTTAATTTAAACAGGTTTTTGTTTTTAAACAAAAACCTGTTGAAGCAATTAATTAAAAATTGTTTGCCTAAAAACAGAATAACTTGGATGTTAATACTTGACCTAGTGTTTCAATTGTCATGAAGGTGACTGGGTATGGTGCCTTTTGTTTGTGTTTGTTTGAAATTGCTTTTGGAAACCCACCGAAAGTCATAATGAAGCAGCCAAAACAATACAAGGTTAAACATGGAAGTTTATAAAAACCTATTAATGACCTAAAGGAAAAAACATTTGTGGCAACAATGAGCCTTGTATTGCAAGTCATGGTGAAATGTGTTGAGTACCACCCCTACCATCCCTACATACACCCCCACTACCCACCTCACACACCTCTGCACCCACCCCACCCCCATAGGCCTACATAATATTACATGTATAACGTTACATAATAATATTTATATATAGCACGGCTATAGCTATACATTTAGAAAGTAGGTCCTTTAGCGCTAAATTATGACAAATAGGCCTACATGTCCAATTAAAAACAAACCCGAACACAAGTCCGAAGGGTGTAATGAAAATGCCTACCCGCGATTGGGGGGGGGGGTCATACAAAATTCACCTGGATATAGGAGTGACAGAAAATTTAAATCCCTATAATAACACGCTAATTTTTCTAGGTTTGGACAGTGGATTTTCAAATGGACCTCATCCTAGGTAAATAAACAAACAAACAAACAAACAAACAAACAAACAGACAAAATGGTTTTCATAATCATGGAATCCATAGGCCCTATAAATTGAAATTGCAGGCTATCACGGGAGCAAATGTCCAAAATTCACCTCATTTACCAGAATCGCTGGTCGGGCAATCCTTGCTTTCAATGGAAAAGGGATCTGGATGATAACAATGGAAATATCGATTATTTCTGCTGGTTGCTCTCGAAATAAAGAACTGAGTTTGACATTTTCGGAGCATGAAGGGAAAAAGGGTAAAATAAAAACGGAAATTCTGACAAAACTATAATATATAGACCCACACGATGTGCCTTACAGAGGTGGCAAATATCTTTCTTTAGCAAACTATATTAGTTTGAGACGCTAAAAAATGAATTCCGTAAAAAGCTCGCGGGCGAACTAAGGGCTATAAAAATCAAAAATGTCACACTAAAAGACACAATTTCATGGCTAATTGTAACACTAGAATTAAAAAAAAATGTATATCCAAGCACTATGTTTTTAACTGACATTACTGAAGAAAAAAATATTGCTTTATACAGCGTGTCCCAAAAGTAACTTAACATTGTGAATTGGCCATATCTCAAATATTTCCTACTTCATACCAAAATGGAGAACATATTCATATAGATTGATCTTTTAGAATTATTCTGATACCAAAAACAGCATTATTGATGACCCTTTGACCTTACTGTGCGACTGTACATATGTGTGTATCAAACCCACAAAAGCAAGCTCGTGTGTTCTTTGTTCAGGAACATGAATGATGTGCTTCCCTGAACAATAGAGTTGGTTCACTCACTGCGCACGCTACATGTAGGTATGAACATTCATGGATTACATGGCTTAGCGTAAGCGTGACTGCTGTTTTAGATTATAATTAGGATATATTGACAATATTAAACTTTACTTTAAAACAGTTGAAGTGAACTTGAATTTCCTATAGATCAACGGATTCAGGTCGTATGGTTCTTTGCCGAGACAAAGTCGGATAAACTCACTGAAGCAATGTTTAAGGAACGGTTTAATGTAAATTATGCCATACCCAGCCGAAATACAATCCAGCAACTAGTGCTGAAAATCCTATCAACTGGATCTGTTCATGATCTACTTCGGGCAGGACGTGGAAGAACAGGAAGATCGGCTACAAACATTGATGTCATACGAAGAACGGTGGCGAAAAGCCCAAGGCGATCAGTACGTCGACTTTCAATGGAGAACAACGTACCGCTTACAACTGTTCATCGAATCCTCAGAAAAGATCATAAGTAGTTTCCATATAAACCCAGATAAAACAGAAAATGAAGATTACCAATTGAAAACAAACAAACAAACAATCAAACAAACACAGCCAAATTAAACAAAACAGATTTTAAAATGATAACACGTTATATCGTGTTCACGTCTCAAATGACGAGACTTATTTTGCGTTTATAAAAGTGGGTTTTACGGTACGGTAGATATCCATTAATTTCATGCCAAAGGGTCATGACCACATAGGCATGTTTGGTATCATAACATTTCTAAAAGAATGATCTACATACTGTGCAATTTTTGTAACAACACTATTAACCCAACGCAAGTTATGACAAATTCACAATGTTAAGGGACTTTTGGGACACCCGGTATTTGACCGAGAAAATTAATTTCATAGCAAAAAGGTGTATCTCTGATTTGTGCTGATTTTAACATGTATCGATCGACTTTTAGCGCGACTAAGCAGAACAAAAGAATCGGTTGTCCTGCGTTCTGAGTGTGTTGTCAAACTTTATTTTTTTTCAACTAAAATGCAAAATGTCACTATTATGCGCATTTTATTGTGTCTTCTTAGTATTTCAGGCAGATGACCCTATACTCCGTTTGTTGTGCTACGTATAGGTTATGTTGTTTCGTGAAGATCATTCATCTTTTCATGTGACTTATGCCTAAATCGTCAACTATACATTTACCATGTTTACTAGTATTCATCCTTATGATCGCCTGGACCTATCATTTATACATGGATTTTCTTAGAATGTGAATTTGCATGCTTTTTATGGTCTGGTATACATTTTCCTTGACCGTTCCCTTAATTTACAATATTTCATACTGTCCATTTTATAAAACTGAGAACATATTATCGTGATAAAACGTGCCAAATTTGGTTGTAATACCTGCTCCCGTTTTAAAGATATGAGCCAAAAACCAAATTTAGAACACTTGTGTCAAAGTAGGACTGTTTGAAACCGTATTTCTGTTATACTTGACATATAAAAATTTCGCTTTCTTTGGTGTGAAGTCTGAACCATTTCCTACTACTACAACCCTCCCCCTGCCCCACCAATCAATGTTGGATGTTTCTAGGGGTGCATGACCAAAAAACAACTAACAACATTGATCGGGGGAATGGGGGCATATTTGAAGTACCCATGTTAAAGTGTTCGAACAATAATGACCGGGATTGTATTTGCGATGTCAAAAATACAACTTCTAAAATTGGTTTTTGGCTCATATCTTTAAAACGGAAGCAAGTATTAAAATCAAATTTGGCACACTTTATTATAATGATATGTGTCACATTTTCTGAATTGGACAGCATGATACTCACTAAATTAAGGGAACGGTCAATGAAAATGTGTAGCACACCATGTAAACCTATATGAAAACTGCTCTATTTCAAGAGTGTTTTGCCTGCCAATTTGAAATGATTCAATAGAATTCAATGATTTTTAAAGATATTATTAAGTGTTAAAAAGAAATAATTTTCATTGCAAATATATTGCAATTGTGTACAGTTAAATATATATTCGATATTAAATACCAAACATTGTGCTAAATTGATCACCAATTGAACCACTGGAAGTGAATTACTGCAGAGGCAAGATTTATCTTCAGTAGATAGCAGTGTTTATCTTCACTACACTAGAGGAAGTTTGGAATGAGAAAACGGATATTTTGATGAGAAACAGCCAAAATGGTGAGAATTTTAAATTTTCTCATTCTTTTGGATGAGAAACTTCGTAGTGTGTGTGTCAATCATTATTGTCTTATTAAAACTGGTGAGAATTGGTACTCCCCGCTGAGCTCAAAACAAACATTATTATTTTTTCATCCAAAAGAATGAGAAAATTTAAATTCTCACCATTTTGGCCGTTTCTCATCAAAGTGTCCGTTTTCTCATTCAAAACTTCCTCTAGTGTCATTAGTGTCCCATGCACATTGAGTTTGTTCACATTCTTATATACTGCTCCCTTAAATGAAACCCGGTTAGTTGTAGGAAATTGGAGACGAAAAAGACACTGAACTTCAGTGGGACTCTTTAATTTCATGATATTTCGTCGACAGAAACGTGCGCTCCCGTGTATTAAATTGTGGTGCCATGTTGTCATTTGGCCCGTTTTATTATAATGTAGTGCAATGAGGTAAAATTCATATTGAAAAGAGACCTTTAACATGTAGGACTTACTGATCGAAACCACACCTGTCACATAACTTTATTTGCATTTGAATATCGCGCCTTACCAATCAATATAATAGGTAGGCCCCTACATGGGAGGGGAAACCGTGTGCAGCTGCAGAAATGGGTGGTTGTATTCAAATGAGTATAACTTGAGTTTGCTGTGAGCAATTGCAACAATTCTTTTTTTTTTATCTAGACGTGTAGAATTTGCTCTTTGCAGTGGTAATTTCATTTTTAGCAGAATTCTTATAGATCTCGAGTTACAGCCCCTCAAACATGAGTTTACTTCTTTTTGACTCAGCCTGTATGCCTTTGAAATGTGGACAATGACAGCTGACTTGGAAAGGAGAATACAAGTTGAGGTGTTTCCGTAAGATTCTTTTAAGGATCTTACTGAAACATCTCATATAAAGACCATGTGATCAACGTGGAGGTGCGGACCAGGGTGAAGCAAGCTATTGGTCCCTACGATGACCTACTAACAACATGCAACAGTCAGGCAACGTAAACTACGTTGGTACGGCCACATCTGTCGTTCCTCTGGGTTAGCGAAGACAATCCTACAGGGTACAGTGAATGGTTCAAGAAGAAGAGGAAGACAGAGATGGGAAAACAACATAAGATAATGGACTGGGCTGAACATTGCCACCTCACAGAGGGCAGTTGAAGACAGGAACAGATGGAGAGAGATGATCAAGATGTCATCAGTGGTGCCCCGACGACCAAGCCGGTTAAAGGAGCAGTAAGCAGTAAGTAAGTCCTTAACTAAGGTATATTCAAACATACGTTTAATATTCATCCTTCTAAAATATAGCCAATGGCAGGTACCACGGAATTAACATTAAAAACCCTTTACCATGTTCAAATTACCTCCTATCACATAAAGAGTGGCAGAAATAAGTTTCCCAGTCCAAAATTAGTACAAATTGATATGCCTCACAAGTTTGTATCTCATATGGTTCAAACGTTGTAAAAAACGCCTATTTTAAAGATGGCCATCTTGGATTTGATGGTCAAAATGGCCACAGATTCCCTAAACAATCCTAAAATCTAATTCCTTGACTTGTATGCCTCTTTTGTGTACACTTGAGCCTTTTTTGGACCATTTTCGTAAAAACTATTACCCTCCTTAAAAGTTATCATGTCCCACTCTGTGGCGTAGCCACAGGGAGGGGGAGGCAATTGGGGCAGCCCCCCCGTGAAAAGTCTTGCCACCTCTTGCCTCCCTGTGGGATGCACCATTGTTTCCAATGGACATTTTGTTGTGAAATGTCATTGTACAAGGAATACATTAAAAAACATTCCACATAGCCCCCGAATAAAAAGTATTTAATTATCTTTGTAATCACGCAAAAAGCATTTTGTGTGAATGTTACATCCGAACTAGGTGCTATTAAATTTTTATGAGCCTTTTTATTTTACATGTAAAGTCTATGGGGGTGACGATTAGAAATGGACGGCAATATTGAAAAACCCTCATTTTGGGCCATTTTAGACACTAAAAATGAATAGCACTTAGTTCGGATGTAAAATTCACACACAATGCTACCTGAGTGAGTACAAACATAATTAAATACATTTCATTCGGGGGCTATAGCAAAAACAAAAATGTCCTATACCTTAATGGTTACGGAACAAAGGTGGATGGTGGACGGCTCGATATTTAAGTTTTTAAAGACTTTTTTGTACTTTTTAAAGCCAATTTTTGACCATTTTTGTCAATGTTTGCCCCTCTTAAAACGTGTCTCCCCTCCCCCCCCGCCCCCCCCTTGCCAACCCTCTGAAAGAGTGCTGGCTACGCTACTTTCCCCACTCGCACCTTTTCCCTCTGGAAAAGTTCTGGCTAGTATTCACTCTACCAAAATGATGTCCATAATACATACCAATATTGTTGCGTTCACCCAGTCATTGTTGACGCTAATCAATGCCTTGCATGCATCAATATTTTCAGATAGTATGTCAACTAATATGTCCATATGTTTCTTCCCAAGCCACTGTAATAACAATTAAGGATGAATAAGACATGAAGAATCCTTCTCATTCGGTGTTTAACACTGATAGAGTATATGCAGCCAGTTTTAGATCTATGAAATAATTTAACTTGTTGGTATAGACGAATCCATATGACCAGAGAAGATGTAATAATTACATCTTCTCTGATATGACGTATCATCCCGTAAATATGGCCGACTACTCAAATGCATTCAACAAAAGCATGATTGAAATCTACCGCGACAGTTCGTCTCACACACATAACCAATGCACTACGATCAAATAGGTTAATGACAACATTTGATTGAATGGACTACACTGCGCCATAATTACGGTGAAGGACACCGGTTCAAATTCTTTGTTTGGAGCCAATCAATAAAAGCATGCAGGGCCTCTATATAAACATAGGATCACATGAAAGCAAGGAAAGGGACAATGAGTGCCTGTATTGATCCCTGGAAATAGTAGATGAGAAGGAATCACAACGAAATCGATCGCCTGTGACTAATCCCTCTTATCTATTCTTCATTACAAAGGAAGAGGACTCAACAAATTCCCTTTTGAGGACACTCATATTGCCGCCATCAGCGTGATTTGGTAGCATAACTGGAAATTCATAGCGATAAATCTTTGCGAACAAACAAATTTCGAACCTTGGTTGATAAAGCGCACTTTTAACGTTCATTTAGACTGGATTCTATAAACATTTGCAACAAGTTTCTGCATTTTCAGATGCAGAGAAGTCAAAACAATACAAATATTGGGAAATTTAATCAAAATACGTTGTATTTTCGACTAAAGGCACTTTTAAAAAGGTTTTACATTTTGTAAGGATAATCGTATTTTCGCAGACCCCAAATTTAATTAAAATGTAACTTAGAATAAAACAAGTTGTTCCGGTTGTTTCCGAAAAATGGGAACATATTCTATCATAAGACAAACGGAAAATCAATTCTATCAAATTGCCTTCATATGAGCCCAAGACCTCCCACATAGGTAAATTTGCCCCTAAATGTTTCAAATATATATGACTTTCTACTTCCGATTTTGATAATACATCCTTCCCACAAGGCATTATTTTTGGCTATTTTATCCCATCTGTCCCATAATGCATTCATATTTCCCGCCCCTCTGCTCACAAGGCCGCATTTAGTCCATAAGCAATGGTCGCTTGACTGCAGCCTCAGAATTGAAAATGTCATGTCATAGAAATGTTACGTCGCCGATGACCATCTAGACTATGCCATAGTCGATTTTTGATAAATAAAAATGTTATTAATCATGATGAACGCATTCAGTTGAACTCGAAATTATACTGATATTTAGTAGGCCTACATCAAAATACTAGAATAAAATGGTTATGAAAAAGTTTAGGCTATATAATTAATTTGTGACAGTAAAAGTAAAGTATAGGCCCTACGTAGGCTTATATTATTGAATGCAACATATCATAATGGCATAATTATAATGACACTTCAATACTGAACAATTCTAATTTTAGAATCTGCCAGTTTATTATCCGAAAAACCGACTATGGACTTTCACTTTTAAGCAGAACTTTACCCCGGGACTCACACACTGTCAATCATACTTGTTTATCAATAAAATCTAACCACAAGACTAAGCATGGTGGTACAATACGCGCTAGATGCATACGTTCATCCACCAGCACAAAAGCGCCGCATTCCCCAGATAGTTGTGTACCATGTATAGTTATAATGGTACCAGTACGCGTCGGGAGGATTTAAACAATAACGAGATCTGGGCGACCAATCACAAGCCAGATTCATTTTTAAAGATGCATTACATCATCACCAATTTTAGTTAGGCCAGAAATTGGCCTAACTCTCAAGGCAAAGTCAGTAGTCCACTTGGGAAGCTAACAAACAGAGGGCGTACGGTGACTGAAAAGATCAGTTGTGAAAATCTATCAATTGTGCACTCATTAATTAAATCAGAGTTGTAAGCTTAAATGTAATAGCCAGGCTGCCAGAGTAGTGCACAATTGGCAAGTGGACTGCGGAGAAGTCTAATGACCATCGTGTTGGGATATAATCCCGAGGATTATGATATAACAATAGCAGTTGAAGTGTATAGAAACGTGAATGTACATGTCGGCAATGTGTTTGGAACTTTGATGAAGTTTGCAATACAATGCAAACTAGAACTATAGCAATCGGTATTGGCTGTTGAATATATTTGTAAAGAGTTGGACAATTTTGATCATTTGTGAAAGTTGCATTGTCAAAGTATTGAAAGAATTGGCCCGGCTATTCTAAAGGTGGGCATTAGGGTGATTCACAAAAAATGAAATTGGTATTTTTCAACGGGACACCCCCTCATTTTGTTCATTTTGGTAATAAAATTATACCTGCAAAATATGAAAAAATTCAAAAAGTTTAGGGGTGCTACCGGTCAATGAACTTTTGTACACAAAGTCAATGGGATTTTTGTCAAAAATTTCAAACGCTTATTTCAGGGCCTAAAAAGTCTACCAGACTTGCAAAACTGAAGTAAATGTTCAATGATATACCTAACTTTGTGAAAACATGGGTTTTTACCAAATTAAAGTTCATAGTTGACTGTAATAATAAAAAATGTTTCAAAAGTGACAGAGGGAGTGTAGCTCAAGAAAAGAATACCCTGGGATATCCCCTGAATCCCACCAGGCACCCCAAATTTATACCTTATTGAACTGAACTGTTGATAAAAAAAGATTAACATTCTTCACATATTAGTTTACCCCAATGGTGATACCAGCTTTTGAAATCTTATGTAATAGTAACTATCAAAATCCATACATCTGTATCAGGGGTGGTCATTATGGCCATACCTGATGAAGATTTGTATTGTTTGAATTGAATGACCACAGGAAGGATTAGATTCACCATGGTTGAAAAGAAATGTATATAAATTGGGGTCACAACATTGGATAGTGGCCAGTTCAAAACTACACCTTGTGCAAGGTACTTGTGACAAGAGCTAGAGTGGCTAAGACACATTTACTACTGGATTACACATTAAACATTACACTACACTTACATAAAATTACAAACCTACACACATTCAACACTTGAATAACAAAAACAAAACAAAACAAAACAACACATAATCATGATCAAGTAAAAACAAAACAAAGCAAAAACAAACAAAGAAACAAAAAAAAAAAACATTTAAAAAGAAAGAAAGAACTAGAGCCCCATAAACACAACTTTATATTAGCCAAGTACCATAATATTTTGGCTGTTCCAGCAACTGCCTTGCCCCAAATGTAACAGTTTTCACAAATATGCAATTTTCTGGAAAGCGGGTTAACATTTTTACAATTTTCTTTAGCATTTATTTTAAGGACATTACTCACACTATGATCAAATATTTTTGGCACAATCAGGGAAAATTAACATGGCTTTTTTGTGTTGTAAAGAAAATGGCTCATAAATCCTATTGACTTTGTGTACAAAAGTTCATTGACCGGTAGCACCTCCTAAACTTTTTTGAATTTTTTTCATATTTTGCAGGTATGATTTTATTACCAAAATGAACAAAATGAGGGTGTGTCCCGTTGAAAAATACCAATTTCATTTTTTGTGAATCACCCTAGTGGGCATACACGAGGAAATTTCAATTGCAAGGCCCATTACTTGGTGGGTGAGATTGTGTGCTCACTGACCATGAAGCTAAGCAATTGATCAAAATACACGAAGCAATGGGTGGCCTTGCAATTCCTTGAGCGTGCTCATAGGTTTGGGGATATACTCAAAACATAAGTAGTGGCTAATGATTTTCGTAATCATATCCAAATGGCTCATGTGTTGTCCTGAAAGCAAAAGATTGCCACCCTCTCCTGTATATCTATACAATTTTCCATAAAGAAAAGGCTAAGGAAAACTAAGATCAAAAGGGCTAAACACCACCACCAACAACAACATAGGCCTACATAATGTAGCATGTGCATTAATAAATAATTTAATAAATAAATATATGAACATGGCATTTATTCCGTTGACATATGAAACAATAATGACCATTTTCAATAACTAGCGCTTTCCAATTTAAACGGAATAAATAGCATGATTAGGCCTACACATGATTGTCCTATGAACATTATAGCATTTATTCCGTAGATATGATCATCATGAAATAATGACCAATATTAAAAAAATTATATATAATAATTCTCATATGTCCTTTCCAATTTAGACGGAATAAATAGCATGATTTAATACATGGAAATTATGTTTGTCCTAAAAGTATGGCATTTATTCCGTAGACTTTATTAGAACTTACGGTAATTATTTTCATAATTACTTGTAGGTTTAGCCCTTTCCAATTCAAACGGAATAAATAGCATGATTAGGCCTACACATGTTTGCCATATGAACATGATACCGTAGCATTTATTCCGTAGATATATCAGGAAATAATAATGAGCATAATTGTTTATAAAAAAAATATATATAGGCCTATATCAGACTTAGCCCTTTCCAATTCAAACGGAATAAATAGCATGATTATATAAAAATTATATTTGTCCTATAAGTATAGCATTTATTCCGTAGAATTTATAAGGACATAATTATCATAATTAGGCCTACTTCTAAGCTCAGACCTTTCAATTTCAAACGGAATAAATAGCACGATTACACATTTTTTATCCTATGAACATAGCATTTATTCCGTATTCCATAGGACCGTAATAATTAATTATGAAATAACATTTGATTTCTTGTAGGCGTGCCCACTTCCAATTTATTTAAGTCCGTCAGAACAAATAAGTCCCCCTGGAACAAATAGGCCCGTCTAAAACAAATAGATCCGTAACCACTTCTTGCTTAACCTTCTTCCCCCAAAACTATCCTAGCCCCTCTTTTGCTGGAAAATATATCCCCCAAAAGAAATCCCCTTTTCTCGTCCCTCCGGGACACGGTATTAATATAAACTTGTTTGCTATTGTATTATTTTTATTATGGTCAGACGCTATATATTAGTCCCTTAATAAGCCCGTATTGGTACTTTTTACGTGTTGAAACTCCATAGGACGGGCCTATTAAGGGACTAATATAAAGCTTGACGATATCCAACACTTATATATTAGTCCCTTAAAAAGCCCGTATTGGTGATTTTAACGTGTTGAAGCTCCATAGGACGGGCCTATTAAGGGACTAATATAAAGCTTGAAGATATCCAACACACTTATAGGCCTATTAGTCCCTTAATAAGCCCGTATTGGTGATTTTTACGTGTTGAAGCTCCATAGGACGGGCCTATTAAGGGACTAATATAAAGCTTGACGATATCCAACACACTTATATTAGTCCCTTAATAAGCCCGTATTGGTTATTTTTACGTGTTGAAGCTCCATAGGACGGGCTTATTAAGGGACTAATATATAGCGTCTGACCAAAATAAAAATAGCAAACAAGCTTAAATTAACACCCGCCCCGGAGGGGTGAGAAAAGGGGATTTCTTTTTGGGGATTTTATGACCAGCAAAAAGAGGGCTAGGATAGTTTTGGGGAAGAAGGTTAAGAAAGAAGTGGTCACGATCTATTTGTTTTAGACGGACCTATTTATTCAGGGGACTTGTTTATACAGAACGAGAAAATCGCAAACTTTTGTGTAGCGAACGTAGGCTCGGGTATGCTTGAACAGCTCTGCACTCAACAGCATGCAGCATGTGTGTAGGCCTACTCGCACTGCTTGTCATGCCTGTGCAAAACACGCCCGGAAAACACGTACGGCAACATACATGACATAGACCGTACATGTAGAGCTCAATTCACAGCATTGCACTCTTGAACGTTGGCTCGGGTATGCTTGAAGTTGTACTACACAGCCATGACAGCTCTGCACTCAACAGCATGTGTGTACGTGCACTCATTGCTTGAGCTGTGCAGAAACACATTTTCCCGTAACACGTTAGACATGCATGCATGGTAGAGTTGCTGAATGTTCTTGTACTCAACAACAAGCTGCGTGTTTGTACCATTGTAATACCCCTTCGTGTTGATGCAGTGGACCGCCCCGATGCATGAGTGTAGGCCTATTGCATATTTTACTAGGATATTTTATTGAAGTCCATGAGTCCACAAGCATCATATGCCTAGGCATATAACAGTAAGTCACCTATTTAATGTGATCTTCATATTTGTGTTTGTTTCAACGGAATAAATAGCATTTATTATCATTAGGGCATATACTAAAATACAATTGATTTTTCCTATAAATATAGACAATAGAGGGTAAGGCCTAGTGGCCTAGTATATATTATAAATGATCCTAGGCCTATAGCATTAAGGCTATTTAGCCTATTATACAAATGCAATTTATTCCGTGTAAATTAAGAGTAGGCCTTTCGATCATTATTTATTATTTGTGTTTTCCAACGGAATAAATAATGTTATTAACATTTAATAACAAATACTATTTATTCCGTCTATATTAAAAAGCCCAATAAAAGTTTAAGAACCAATTGTGGCCATTAGAATATTAAAACGAAAGAAATAGTTATCATTATAAAAAGAAGGCTTAGGGCCCTACCATTTATTCCGTCTTGGGCCCATTCATTATTTTTGTTTAACGGAATTTAGGCATATAGGCCTAGACCTAGGCCTACGGTTTCATAATTTAATTTTACTTATATTTTATAACTAGGCCTGCTTTTATTTATAGGTCTAGACCTATTTCTTCTTTTTATTACTTTTGTTTATTGTCAAATAAAATAAAAATACATTTAAATATATTTAAATAAAATAAAAAATAAAATTTCATATTCATACGGCGCCCGCCCGCCCGGCATTCAACCGTTCAAATTTTCACGTCATCACGTCCAGCACCCTCTGCATGAACTCGCGTACTTTTTTTCAGTAAGCTAGGGAGTGCCGCCATTTTACGGGCCTATTAAGGGACAATGCCCAATCTTTTTGCAAGGTGTGTGCAACAGGCAATTGCTTGGAAAATTGCCTCGTGTACGTCGGCCTTAACAGTCTGACCCCAAGAGATTTGTTTTGTTTCTTGATAAGATATGTTCGTTAGTTTTTTTCTTATGAGTTTGGCAGAATATCGAATATCGGTTAAATTTATATTAGGCTATGCTTGAAATTTATATTATGCTTGAATTTTCTAAAACAAGGGATAAGCAGTAGTGAGCCAGAGGATTTCATATCACTAAGAGGAAAAAACTACTGCAATTTCCTACCAGAACCAAACAAGAAATCATTATAAAAACTTGTTTTGGCATTTTATGTGAAGCAAATGCCACAATTTTCGCCTAAAATATGTCCAGATGTAAACAACATACACGAACTTATTAATTTCAGTCAATGTCTTACCACTTGACCTTGAACTATTCAAAATGGCTGCAGGTTAAAAACCATTAAAAAACCACATTTTGACATCTTATGTGATGGAAATGGCACCGCATTCAACCTTAAATTTATAAGCAAATTATACAAACTGATTAATGTCTCATCACCTGAATTTGAAATATTCAAAATGGCTGCCATTTGCACTGTACAGGTTAAAAATCATTAAAAAAGGCATGTTTTGACATCTTTATAATTATGATGATTACAATGTAGTAATTTCTCCTAAAATGTATAATCAAAATATACAAACTGACAACTTTCAGTCAATCCCTCATTTCAAATATATAGTTTTGGTTTCTCTATTGTTCAGAAACCAAAAATCAAGGGATTAAAATGTGGAGATGAACTGGTATGCAATCATAACACTATTGTGCTGGGAGGACACAAGAGGGTATATATAATCAAAAGTATAATGGCCTATAACCATACGTATATAATAGCCTATTGTGCTAACATTTTCATTATCGATATCTAACAACGCGGGCGATTTTTGATGCTCTCTTGCCGTAGGTGGCACACTTCCATGACACCATAAAATAAGTTATGCATAGACATCGTTGAGACATAAAGGATGGATATACAGCCTGTCTCAAAAAAAATTGTGCAAGTGAAAAGCGCCCTCTTTGGCAATTAGAAAATACCGTTGTGACATAATGCTTACATCAACGTCAAGGGCACAGTCTTAGCTCTCAAATACCGTTTGTTCTGTTCAATTTGCTCTTTTTAATCTCGAGATATGTTTAGTTAACAACGAAAGGGTAAAATCACAATTGTGCCACTTTTACTAGGGAATAGGGCTTGTACATGTAAATCAATGATAGCTGGTGTTGATGCGTCTAATGCACTCCCCATTCGCATTAGACGCATCAACACCAGCGCCCGTGCATTATTTTGTCTAATTTCATTAATTTGTCTAATTTCATGAACTTGTCAAAGTTCATTAACCTATAAGTGTGCAATATTTGTTTGCCTTTTAACATGTCTTGAATGACAAATGAGAACAGTATACCATGGTAAAATCATTGACATGCAGATGTATTTAATTTTACAGCAGAATGTGAACTATTTATTTATCGTTTAATTTGTCGTAAGTGGAAAGAGAGAACCATTATACCTTTATTATGATAAAACATTAAAAACAATTATGTATTGTTGTGTAATTGATGCATTCTTTTGATTTCACGAAGGAACTCTTGACAAACTTGATGCTATCATTGATTTACATGTACAGCCCTCTTCCCTAGTAAAAGTGGCACAATTGTGATTTTACCCTTTCGTTGTTAAGTAAGCATATCTCAAGATTAAAACAAGCAAATTGAACAGACTAAACGGCATTTGAGAGCTAAGTCTATGCCCTTGACGTTGATGTAAGCATTATGTCACAATGGTATTTTCTAATTGTCACAGAGGGCGCTTTTCACTTGCACAATATTTTTTGAGACAGGCTGTATACGATTCCTAGGCCTACATGTAGAAATCATGTGCATATATTGAGGGGTGGGGGGGGGGTGTTTCGTTTATTTGTCTGAAATATAAACGATGCATGATGATGTAGATGATTTGATTATGAATTAGATTATTCCCCGGAAAGCACAACCCATACCTCTTACCTATGTTCCCTCCGCCACCTATATATAACCTCCTCCCTCCCCCCTCCCCCACTCGATATCGACTCTTCACTATTATTCCACTCCACTCTTGAGCTCCCCTCTCCCCCTCCTTCCCTTCCCACTTCCAATGCTCTCCCCCCTGTTTCTCTTTCTCCCTTACCCTTACCCCCCACACACACACACCCCCACACAAACTCTTTCCCTGGCTATCTCTTTTCTCTCTCTCTAATAAATAAATTGAATAAAAGTCAGTTTAAACCAGCTTTCTATGATATTGATCTTCCGTCATGCGACATGCACATAAATAGACTTGTGTATAATAGTGTTTATATCACTGAAGTCATAATCTGTCAAGTGTCTATTGTCATGTCTGTGGAAATATTTCGATGGTCTATATATTTTCACAGTGAAATCAGCTTAGGCTATTGTCGTAGTCTCTTGTCAATGCTTTCAAACTAAATCAATGCTTTCAAATGTAGACTGCTTTGTTCGACTTCTCTGCTCGTGAATATTGCACTGCGAAATTTAAACATTTCTTTTGTATACTTAGATCAGGTAACTCGAAAATCCTGTAATTTTATTTGTCACACCACTTATAAGAAACTGAAACCAAAACCGAAACTACCTGCCACAAATGTTTAGTTTTAAACAAAAGGTAGAAACAATGAGTTCGATATCTTGTGATTCAAGTGGTTAGGCAGGACAATAGGAAACCACGTGACCAAAACCAAAACCAAAACTAAAACTATATATTTGAAATGAGGCAATGTCTCATCACTTGACCTTGAAATATTCATTGGCTGCTATTTGCACTGTGCATATTAAAATCCCGTTAGGAAATAATATTGGAGAAAAACTTGCCGTCGTTTTATCTTTTCTGTTTCTGTTTCGGTTTCAGGTTTCGGTTTCGGATCTCATTGTTATTTTGAAGTGTTAGCATGGTACGTGTGAACAATCCTTTTCTTCTAGTCTTTTGTTGACTACAGAAAAGTTGAACGAAGATAACTTCTGTTTCGGTTTCGGGAGTTATATTAATTTCTGACATGAAAAACGTGAGATGAGAGGGTTGATGCTAATCTAGACAGAAGAAGTGTCTAAATTTTACGGTCGTAAATTCGCGATAAATTGTACGGCTTCAATTGACTTGCGTTGGGTGTATAGGTACTAGGCGGGAGTAGCTCGTGAAAATAACCCAGCGTATAAATATACATTATATACATTAATCAATAGTAATCAGTGTTGCCAAGAATTACGTACCGTATACTTGTTCGTGCAATCGCGCAAAAATCGGTCATATGATTATGTAGAGATGAAACGGGGAATTATTTTCGTCCCAAATACACCTTAAAACTTGACAATATGCAACACCAGAGAAGTGCGTTGAAGTGAAACTAATAGGATTTCTTTCATTGGAATTGGTAATCTGATAATTGAATATATGAATACAAAAGCCACCCAAGTCCATACTTTGGCCAAATTGAGTTAAGCATGGGAAAGTGTTGCTATACATAGGCCTGTCATATGTATGAAAGAACAACTCAAATTCATCCCCTGTGTCTATTGCGTGTGTGAAAAATAGCATGTATGAAAGAATCAACCCAAGTCCATGATTTGAGTCTTGTAACACATTGATTGAAATCCAGTATGTATAAAAGTCCACTTGTAGCATCTTCATTGCTGGAGAGTGACTTTTGAAAAAAAATGGGTTTAATCAAGGAAAGTGTGTGGTTTATATTACATGGCAGAATGCTTATCAACATTATACATAACTGTGTGCTTTATTTTGTATTACTTTACTAGTGGTAATTTCATTCCAACATTATTGTCTTTGTATAATGATTCAAAAAACCACCCAAGTCCAGAATTTAAAATGAACCCCACGAAGTCCCTGAAATGCTAATCGTCATACCTAATACAGTTTAACCCACCCATTTGCACGTACAAATTACCATATTGACCAGGTAAATCTAACTGAAGGAATTACAATGATACACAGGTTTTTTTCTCAAAATCACTTCCCATGGACTTGGGTGGGTTTTGGATTCATGTATTCAATTGTTTCAGGCAAAATTGCCAGACTCAAATCTATTTTAAATGTATATTATTTGAGAGAGTGGGGATGATGAGACGAGGAGATGATCGGGTGGACGAGAGGAGAGGAGAGGAGAGGAGAGGAGTTTATTTAAATTGTTTAACGTTGATCATAGGCCTACTGCGAAAACAGTGAGAGGGGGAGAAGGGTAAAGGAAATACAACATCCAATATAATTCAGATATCCACATCATTCAAAAGATGGCACAGGTGAGAGTTGGGGAGGGGGAGAGACAGACAGACTAGAAAGAGAAGAAAGCGAGAGGAGAAGAGGCAGGGGTCCTTTTTTTAAATGTCACAGTAATATAATATAGACCATAATGACATCAAATTTGCGTTCGGACCTGATGTAGGCCTATCCTGCCTAGTTAAATGAGAGACATGAGTAAGATTGCCCACTTGAAGCGCCCGTGTTGCATATAATTGACTTATCCAACCTGTATTGACAGACATAAGTGTGATTGACAGCACCTATTATTACCTCTTGAAATGAGAAGCATGATGCTCCAAACGTAACAATGAAGTCAACTTACACACCATCTCACTTAATCCCTTGCGTTTTCGTTTCTGAACAATAGAGCTCCCGAAACAGAAAAGATAAAACGACAGCAAGTGTTTGTATAACACCAACCAGATTCATAAAGTATAAAGACGTGTAAAAGAAAACGGGATTCAGCTATTATGTTAAAGAACGGTTCCCGACAAGGAATAGCTTATTTTGCTTTTAACCTGGCTTCAGCATATTTAATAAGAGACATATCAGGCAAATTCGGCAAAGTATTCAGCATAGGCCTAGCCTATCTAGAGAAAGATAAAATATTTCAGTAGTGGTTGGTGGATGGGGGTGGACTTCCCATGATATACCCACCACCCGCCGAATAAAATCAAATCCAAAGTTGTTAGTTCAGACTCAATTTGATTTTTGTTTAATTTTCCTTTTAGGGGGGCGCAAAGACCTATAACACTTCATACTTCGCGACAACGCTGTCGAATTCGGCACTACAGATATCTCCACTGATACGAGTTTGGAAAATAAATGGTCCAAAATCATTTTAAAAACTACTCGATATATCTCACATGTGCTGTGGTTTATACCATAGGTGATCAGCTTTCTTCAGGGGAATAATTTTGTCTCAAAGTAATTGGGGGTGTACGGTGCGAGTGTCACAACGAAAGTCGCTATTCAAATACATGTACCGGGCCTAAGTAAAAAAAACCCGAATCATTCATGCACTTGAGGACAACATGACCTGGAGTTTTAATTGGATAGCAAAATTGTTACACATTTGGGGGGGGGGGGGTGTAAAAAAAAATGTTATCAAAATCAACAATTTGAAATTGTTTTTGCCGACGAGAAATATATTTATCGACGGAAACGTATACAATATAATCACAAAGTTGAACAAAAAAGACAATTTTGCTACACCGTAGTCTCGTGTTGTTTACCGCCTTTGCATTCAAATGTTCGTATTTATAAATATACTTTTATATCATAGTCGAAGCACACTGCTTATAAGCAGTATTGATGGTTTTTCTTTAGATTTAATATACCGGGTACTTACATAATACCAGTCCATATTCTCTAGGCCTATAATCTCCAAGAACCTATCGACATTTCTAGTTCTAATAGCTTTGGTCAGTTCCCTGCAAAAGTTCAATGCAAATACATTCGTTAAGTAGCAAAATATAAGTTAAATGCTTAGTAACAAACCTCCAAGCAGAGCTGAACCGTAATACTCGTGACAGTGGCGGATTTATAACTTTGCTGAATATGGTGAGTAAATAGCATCCTTAGTGTGGCGGTATAAGGGTCGGTTCATAGTGAATATTCGAAGGCGAATATTCGGCTTCGAATACTTTTTGTGACGTCAAAATATATACGGCAACGAATAAAATATGATGACACGCCGAGTTGAATCGGATTAAATATCGCGCAACTGATAGCGAGATACTATTGATTTATATGAAAGGCTCGAGGTCACCTGAATATCGTTCGACGAATGATGATTTCAAAATCCCCAATGAAAATTAACCTGCCCAGTTGTCAAATACGTCTGGATAGTTCCAAAATGGCTGATAACGAACTGAAAGAAAATGTTATGGGCGCAAGACTGCAAACCCAATTCTGCCATTTTTTAATTCGCGGACCTATTTTCTCAATAATTATAAAAATGCGACTTTTTTGGTGACTCAAATTTATGTATAGGCTTTCCACTTTTATTTAAGCTATAATTCGCCACTCTTTCTGATTAATAAGTCTAAAGACTAGCCCAAAATACCTCAAATAGTTTCTGTACTTTACCGGAACTCATTAGGGTTACACAAATGGCGCATTGATTTAGTTGTGTGCCCCCTTATTAGTGCGGTACAAGCGTACCCATTTTATATGATATGAAAGTAAGGGACTGTTAAGACGTCCAGGAAAAGGAAAATGCCTAGCAGGCAATAGCATTCAATGCTGTAGTGATGGTAAGTAATGTTTTATGCAAATAATATGATATTTAGGCTTTACAAACATAACCTAAATGTACAAGTGAATGTTTCCATATTAACGTAGCTCTATTTAAATCGACTGATGCAGAAAAAAAGTCTAACTCCAAATTCAGATTTATGCCTCCACCCCGGTTTTACATAAATAATCATTTGGCCCCAGTTCTAGGTCCCCATATGCATCTGCCCCTGGCAGAGGATGTGTGAGGGTCTGGGGGGTGGTAAATCATTGGTTATTGATATAAAATGCGTTTGCCATGGAGGTTCACCCATTTTTGTCATCTTTTCCGCACTAGCGGAATTATTGACGTTTTTGGCACCTATAAACGATGTTATTTTGGGCGTAATAAAGATGTAATGCGTTGTTATCAGTCAAATTCATAATTATAATTAATAATTAAGAGGGCAAAATAAGTAACATGTAGGAATGGATATATAGCGCTTTGCAATGAATATCTTCATAAACTATGCCGAACAACCAAAACCCCGAGCGTTGGTACCCTATCATTGCGTGTTCTTTTAAAAAAATTCTTGTTTATTTCTATAATTTGTGAATCAGGCATTAAAACACACTTAGGCCCTAGCAATGTAGGCCTACACAAGTTCGGAACGAGACTTTTTATCTTTTGACGCGTATTTCGGTCGAATGCCAAAATTGATTGCTCAATGAGTCATGAAATGAGAGCAATACTACTTTGATGATACCGATCTCAAGTGGATATCAGCCAATGAAAAATGTATTCACCGGAAATATATTTGTGGGAGTTGAATTTTGTTGAACTCGACAGATATATATTTGGTGGGTCACCGTGGGTGGTCTCATATATAACACTTGTGAGGGCTGTCATATTTGTCGGCGCTTCAATCATATCATATCATATATTTATTTATTTATTTATTTATTTATTTATTTATTTATTTATTTATTTATTTATTTATTTATTTATTTATTTATTTATGTATTTATTGACTTATTTTTTGACTTATTTATTTATTTTTTATTTATTTATTTATCTATTGACTCATTCATTTCTTGATTTGCTTTGCAGTTGAAACCTGCAAGAAGGTATGGGTCAACCTCCGCGCCGGTTACTAGGCAGGTCGTAAATGCCCCGTAAATGCCCCTATTCAGGTCAGGGGCGTACCCAGACATGACCTTCGGGGGGGGGGGGGGGCAAGATTGAAAAGTTTCCCAATTTCTGATCAAAAGTTTTAGTATTTATGTTCGAGAGAAAGCTCGCTTGCCGCGAAGCGTTAAACGGGTGGAGTCGATGGGGTCCAGGGGCAAAGCCCAGGCGGGGGTCAAGGTGGCTGAGCGCCATGAAGCTCCTGGTTTTTGGCATATTAGAAAATATCAGTTCAGAGTACAAATGTCACAATGAAAGTAGTAGGCCTATATATCTTCTTCTCTCTTTCTTTCCTTTTCTCTTCTCCCTTGAGTCCCTTCCCTTTCTCTTCTCCCTTCCCCTTTTCTTCCCTCTTTTTCTTTTCTTCTTTCCCTTTCTCTTCCGTTCCTTTTTCTCGTCTCCCTTCCCCTTTTGTCTCTTCTTTCCCCTTTCTCTTCCCTCTTTTTTCTTCCCTCTTTTTCTCTCTTTCCCCCCTTCCCAATTTTTGACTCTTCTTCCAGGTTTTTGTTGTGTCCGGGGTAGCTTGCACCCCGGCCCCCACTGGTTACGCCACTGCTCCTATTTAGATCCATTTATACAGACATTAAATCATGACAATAGTTCAATGGAGTTTACCTATTATGATTTTATTAACTTCGTTAAAGAAATTCTCTAAATTTTGCTTACCTTGGTCAACGGGCAATACTTGTTAATAGTCGGGCAACACTGTGAATTGTAGAAATATATCTTTCTCCGGTTCATAGTTTTATATTCGAAGCCGTATATATTTTGACGCCCAAAACGTATTCGAAGCCGAATATTCGCCTTCGAATATTCACTTTGAACCAGCCTTAATACCTGGACTAAATTTACGGGTTCAATTATCTCATCGAAACGTTTGTTCCGGAAAGTGTACTACATACGGGCATGTATTTGATCATTGTTGATAGAGTAGGGCCGGTTCATAGTGAATATTCGAAGGCGAATATTCGGCTTCGAATCCTTTTTGGTCGTCAAAATATATGCGGCTTCGAATATAAAACTATGAACCGGAGAAAGATATATTTCTACAATTCACAGCGTTGCCCGACTGTTAACAAGTATTGCCCGTTGACCTAGGTAAGCAAAATTTAGAGAATTTCTTTAACGAAGTCAATACAATAATAGGTATTCAATATTGAACTACTGTCATGATTTAATGTCTGTAAAATAAAAATGAATAAATAAATGAATAAGTTAATAAAGAAATAAATACGTCAATAAATAAATCAATAAGTGGCCATGCGTTTTAAGTTGAGCCAGTAGGTGGAGATGTAACATGCGCGCAATATTTTGGGGTTCATAATATAGGTCTACAGCCTATGTAGTTAAATTTGGTGTCAAATTAAAGCTTGAGATGAGACCAATACAGAAAGCATAATAAATGTTGTAAAAATTATTTGAGTAATTAGCATCTAATTAACATAATGTGCGGGGTGGATGATGATCAGGAGGAGGATGATCAGGAGGAGCAAATTTAAGAAAAGTGACCCCAGGGGTCATATAATGCAAGAGGTCCATTTCTTTACATTTGTTTACAATTCACTTTAAACTGCATACTTTAACACCATACAATCATATTCCAGGTAATTTAATTTGCTTTGAGAAGCAATTTTGCATATTTTATTTTCTGTTCGGGTTACACATTGAAGTCAATGGGAAAGAATGCCTTGAAAGAGGCTAGCGCAAAACTATTTTCATTTTATTGAACCCTATGGTGTTAAATATATATATAAAGCTCTGACTGAGAGGAATTAAAATATGTAACTTTTAAATATGTGGGGTACACCTAACTTAGCGTAGCAGGCTGACGATAAGTGTGTTTTAATTCACATTTAAAAAAAAGAGATTATAGGGTACCAACGTTCGTGGTTTTGGATGTTCTGCATAATTCATGAAGGGATTCATTGCAAAACGCTATACAGTAGACTTCGGTTATATATATAAATGCGCACGTGACCAGATGGCCAGCGCCATATTTGCATTACATCACTGTCAATCACTGAAATGGCGACCATTGAGGGAGTGGCTATAGTTGTGACCTTGTTTCGTGGCTAGCACTGGCAAGGAACATTGGCTGGAGGTTCGATGCTAACTTGCAAGGATGAATTAATGAATGAATGAATGATTGAATGAATGAATGAATGAATGAATGAATGAATGAATGAATGAATGAATTAATTTATCATTTTTACTTATGTACTTTTACTTATATTACTTGTTCGCCCTTTCGGATAGGTCAAACCCACCCCTACCTCCCCATTTATACTCATAAAATAATTGGTTTTTTTATAAGTCCCCCCTTCCGTGTAAAGTAAAACTTTATAAGCCGTTTGAACCAAACTGAACAAAATTGACGTATAAAATTACAATATATAATCTACCAAAAAACGTTTCAAAACGTAAAAAGGGGCCAAAGTTTAAAAAATCTTTCCTGTGTGGCTTTTCACCCTTTTTTAAACTTGGTCAGTAGACTTCGGTTGTATATATAAATGCGCTTTTATAAATGCGCACGTGACCAGATGGCCAGCGCCATTTGCGTTACATCACTGTCAATCACTGAAATGGCGACCATTGAAGGAGTGGCTACAGTTGTGACCTTGTTTCGTGGCTAGCACTGGCAAGGAACATTGGCTGGAGGTTCGATGCTATAAATTTGCAAGGATAAATCATGGATATCAAAGGATCATGATTATTGCACAGCACCCCCATGTACAAACATAACTAATGTTTATTTATTTATTTTATTTATTTATTTATTTATTTATTTATTTATTTATTTATTTATTTATTTATTTATTTATTTATTTATTTATTTATGCGACGAAAAACGAAAAGCCTGTTCTATTTTGAACAAATTGGGAAACAAATTTTTCCTGTACAAATGAATGCCGACCCCAATTTTCGGAAATTTCAGGACAATTTTTTTTTGTATTTTCTCAAATTGAAATTTATTTACAGATTTTTGTGATTTTTTGGGTTTTTAAATTAAAAAAAAATACCAACCGACCCTACTTGAAAGGTCCGTTCGCCCGTAGAACAGGGATTCTCTCTTTCTCGCCTTACTTATAATTTTATAAATATTATTTGCCCCCCCCCAAAAAAAAAAACCACCCTCCCCTTTTACACTCATAAATTAATTATTTTTTTTGTTGCTAACTTTCCCCTTCCGTGTAAAGTAAAACTTTATAAGCCGGTTGAATCAAACTGAACAAAATTGACGTATACAATTACAATATACCATGACAATAATGTGTATGACGAGATCTAACTTACTAGCTGAATAAACCTCATACCATGCATCACATACGTGATTGTACGTCATATTGTCATATAACGTATGAGCGTGATGTATAGTATACGAGTCTTCCTCAACATCTTCCAGCCGGGATGATTAGATCATGTACAGTCATCTACGTGTTTATACTCTAAATTGTACGTCAAAGGGTGACAAAGGGTGTACAGATTACCGATTTAGCATGGGGACACAAAAGGTGCTTAAAAACACATTTTGAATTTGTTTTTGTCCATTTGCGAGCGAATGAGTAAGTTAGAATTGAGGAGGTCAAGCGGGGACATCTAGCCTATTAGTTTGAGAGGGTCATTATACCGAAAAGGGCTAAATTATAGTTTCCTCAATTTACGTTATAATTAGAGTTAAAATTAGGGTCAGAGTTATGTTCATTGGCGGCGCTACGGGGGGGGTACTTATCTTGACCCAAATAAATAAATCCATGACCCCTTCCTTCCGAAGAAAATGACAGCCCCTATAAGTTCCCTACGTGCAAACATTATCAAATAACATCATCGGCAGCTACCCAGTTCTGACCTTAATGCCAGTAAGAATCACATTTCGTCATCAATATGGCCAATTGCCACGCCCATTTAGCACGGAAATAATGAAATATAACTTTTTAAATCAGCTAGGCCTATATCTAGCTTTTCCGTCATAAATTTTTTTTTTTCCGTAATGGAAAATCCAAATAAAGAGTTTATGTTTCGGGTCAAATTATTTTGCCCTTTGCAATCAATGCCACTATTTTGCAAAACCAATTTTCCTTGTAACCTGTCATTTTCGCCTATACTTTTGCGTGTGGAATTTGTGCACATCCGGGTACCTTACATCGTTGAACACGGTATGGCGACTTGTAGATGTCACGTGCGCATTTATAAATGCGCATTTATATATATACCCGAAGTCCACTGTTGGTCCCATTCAGTATAGTAGTAATTTCTACAATTAGGTTTAAGACTGTTCAAAAGCATAGGCTATGTATTATCAAAATCATTTGAAGGTTTATGTTTTATTATATTGCGTGTTCAGAGAGAGTAGTAGAGTATTATATACATCTGTACATGAGGCGCAGAATCGCACAAGACGATGAAGAATTTAACAAAGTGAGTATTTGCTACTTTTGCTTAAATCAAAATACATTATAACGTCTTTACGGAAAAACTTCAATCATGCACGAACATTCATTTACTCTACAAAATGAACAATGACAACTAAGAAAACAAACAAGTAGCCTAAAGATGACTTCATATGGGTCTTTAGAAACTTTCATAAATGGGACCAAGTTTAAAAAAGGGTGAAAAGCCACACAGGAAAGATTTTTAAACTTTGGCCCCTTTTTACGTTTTGAAACGTTTTTGGTAGATATTAATTCTTTTTTGAGGTAAAAATATTGCGCAGTAAGTGGGTTCTTTGTAGCCATGCGAGGCGAACTAGTTGGATATCCATATTTCGCGGTTAATGGTTCTTTGTAGCCCTGCGGGGCAAACTAGTTGGATATCCATATTTCGGGATGAGTGGTTTTTTGAAGCTTCGAGGGGCAAACTAGTTGGATATCCATATTTCGCGGTTTGTGGTTCTTTTTAGCCCTGCGGGGCAAACTAGTTTGATATCCTCATTTCGCGGTTAGTGGTTTTGACGACCCGTAACCACCCCAATCAGCTGCATGGGGTAAGAATTATTTAAAAAATTAATAGCTGAACCCAATAGTTCAGCGAGGGACTGGAAACGACATATTGATGACTATATATAGAGTGTATTCAATAAACCCAAGCAGAACGAGAGCTGCTAAGTAACCGTTATCCATAACCATAAACACATGCATGATCAGACAACGAGTGTTCAATTTCCTCATAGCTTCCCACGTTGTACACACGTCAGTCGAATTTGGCGGTGTTGGTTTGTTAGCCCTCCAAGCTATAACATCGTTCACTTTTTGTTGAACTTTGTATGTGGGCCTCACTGTAATAACATAAAGATCAGTCTGATCAGTGTGATATCATTTCAAGAGGTCACTTCACATGATTAAGCTAAACAGCCTAATTCGGCCCTGATTTGGTAAAATGATCTAACTTGAAATTAAAATCGCTGTTTCGAGAAAAAGAGCTTTAAAGTTTGAACACTTAACGTTTTTCTTTTTGAATAAAATAAATTATTAAACAGATCTAATGTCTTAGAAAATGTATAAATCTCATTATTTGGTGCAAAAAAAATTAAGAGTCCCACGTAACATCGCATGGTAAAAAGTGAAAAGTAATTGAACAAAATGGTGTTGTTCAACGATGTTTTAATATAAAATTATACACTGACTTTCGTACAAAAGTACTTTATCAAAGTGAGCAAAAACAACCGTGACACTCCCATCACGCGCCACTACAACGAGATTCCCCATATTCCGTCTGATCTTAAAGTCACTGGCCTTCTCCAAACCTCAGGTTCAGATCACTAGCGTTGGTTGAAGGAACAACATACAATCAATCAATCAATTTATTTCATCCATTCATATACATACTATATGCCATTACGGCACCCTTGCTGGCCCTGATAGCATCGGACTTAATGTCCAATTTTCTGCATTCAAACTTTAATTTCCTTTTGGTCACGCCCTGCCCATTTGGTAGATCTTCATTCTCTCCATTATAGCAGTTTTTTGTATTAATTTCTTTCTCTCTTTCGTTCTTCCTCTCTTTCTTTCTTTCTCCCCTTCTTTCTTTCTCTCTTTCTTTCTTTCTCCCCTTCTTTCTTTCTCTCTTTCTTTCTTACCTCCTTTCTTTCGTTTTTCTTTCTTTCTATCATAGACCTACTTTCATTATTCCTTTCCTTTTTAGTTCTTTTTCTTTTCTTTATTTCTTTCTTCTCTTTTCATTTTCCTTCCTTGCTTTTTTTCCTTTCTTTCATTCTTTCTTTCTTCCTTCCTTTCTTTCTCTCCTTCTTTCTTTCTTTCTTTCTTTCTTTCTTTCTTTCTTTCTTTCTTTCTTTCTTTCTTTCTTTCTTTCTTTCTTTTTCTTCCTCTTTTTCTTTCTTTCTTTCTTTCTTTCTTTCTTTCTTTCTTTCTTATTTTCTTTCTTTCTTTCATAGGACTACTTTCATTCTTTCCTTTCCTTTTTCCTTTCTTTATTTCTTTCTTCTCATTTCTTTTTCCTTCGTTTCTTTCTTTCCTCCTTTCTTTTTTTCTTTCTTTCTATTTTCTCTTTCTTGTTCATTCTTTACTTTCTTCCTTTATTTTCATCAGTCTCTCTTCCTCTTTCTTTGCATTTCATTTAATATCTAGAGTTTGTCTGCGACTGCTTTCGCTCCCGCTGCTTTAATTTGCGTGTTGCGCCATTTCTAGTACGCACCTTTTAACATCGCGTTTCTCATTTTTATTTTCCGCGCTCGCAGACATTCTCTATTTTGCTCACTTTGATAAAGTACTTTTGTACGAAACGTCAGTGTATAATTTTATATATATTTATTCAATTACTTTTCATTATTTGGTGGCATGGTGGTGATTTGAGGATGTCACCAATGAAAAGAGCGGCCTCACATTACCCATGATATGGATTTATCTCAAAATGTCCAAATTTCAAGTTATTGTCAATTCATTTTAAGCCAGTGGTAACCAGTATTTCAAAAGGGTGTAGCTTTGAATTGATGTGATGGGATTCAATTTTATTCAATATCTATGCCAACCAACAGATCGTTCTACGGTTTCACGATTTAAATTACTATAGGCCTATGGTCCTAGATTGCCGAGAAGGATTGATGCAAACCGTGCATGTGAAATGTTCC
Source organism: Amphiura filiformis (assembly GCF_039555335.1). NCBI lineage: Eukaryota > Metazoa > Echinodermata > Ophiuroidea > Amphilepidida > Amphiuridae > Amphiura > Amphiura filiformis. Next base: position 34,305,153 of record NC_092637.1, read on the forward strand.
AAATGTTAATGAACGAGAATGAAAAGAACAGATTAACTTTATCATGTTTGTCTCCCTATGCATGAGTGCGTATATTTATGGCCTTTACAATATTTCCTTATGTTCTTGGTATGGTATGGGGTATTATTAAAATAAAAAATAGTTATATTAAATGAAATCCTGGCATAAATAAATCGTCTTCATTCAATTGTGCTCTCTCTAAAGCAAGTAGAAATAGCTTGTACACTTTCAACATGGGAACACGTTTTGACGTATCTATAATTGGTAAAAATATGTAGCTCAGCGGCCAGCCAACAAAAAGAAAATGTCTATAGTAGGCCCTTAGCTGGCCCTATACGTGAAACAAGATTTTCTCTCTGAATTGGTCGTATTTTACGTGTAAGAATCGAAAATCAATCGATTTGTCGTGTCACTCAAAAATTTAGAGCACTTCTGGGTTGGGTATCTATAGATTCTAATTCTATAGAATTTAAGTATGATATATTTTCGATGGTAAATATATTTCACTTTCAAAGTTTGTAGTTTTCATAATTGCAATTTCTGAATATGATATAAAAAGCGGTAATAAGTCTATAAATGTAAGAGTATCGGATCATTTTGAATGTTAATAAATGCGAAACGCCGTCGGATTGCCGCGATTCTTGCAGTAGCTTTTATGAATAGAATACAATAGTGGATACAATAGCGGATACAATAGCGGAACAATAGAGCTCTATTACGCGTTTTGCTACCGATGTTTTTAATACAACGACAATAATGTGTATGACGATCTAGCCTGACATACTAGCCGATGATATACCATGCATCACATACGTAAATTATACGTCAAATTGTCATATAACGTATGAGCGTGATGTATAGTATACATCTTCCTCAACATCTTCTAGCCGGGATGATTAGATCATGTACATTCATGTACGTGTTTATACTCTAAGTTGTACGTCAAAGGGTGTACAGATTACCGATGTAGCATGGGGGGACACAACAAGGTGCTTAAAACACATTTTGAATTTGTTTTTTGTCCATTTTGATACTTATTTGAATGTAAGCGAGCGTAAGTTAGGGTTGAGGGGGTCGGGCGGGGGCATCTAGCCTATTAAGTTCGAGAGGGTCATTATTCCGAAAAGCGCTAAAGTCATAATTTCGTCAATTTACGTTAAAATTAGAGTTAAAATTAGGGTCAGGGTTATGTTCGGTGGCGGCACTAGGGGGGGGGGGGGGGAGGGTAAATATTTCTCTTGACTCCCAAATAAATAAATTCATGACCCATTCCTTCCGAAGAAAATGACAGCCCCCTATAAAGTTCCCTACCATCACGTGCAAAAATCATCGGCAGCTACGCAGTTCTGACCTTAATGCCCGTAAGAATCCCATTTCGTCATCAATATGATCAATTGCCACGCCCATTTAGCACGGAAATAATGAAATATAAGTTTTTAAATCAGCTATATCTAGCTTTTCCGTCGTTATGTTTTTTTCCGTAATGGAAAACCCAAATAAAGAGTTTATGTTTCGGGACAAATTATTTTGCCCTTTGCAATCAATGCCACTATTACTACTATTTTGCAAAAACATTTTTCCTTGCAACCTGTCATTTTCGCCTATACTTTTGCGTGTGGAGTTTGTGTACATCCGGGTACCTTACCTCGTTGAACACGGTATGGCGACTTGTAGATGTCACGTGCGCATTTATAAAGCGCATTTATATATATACCCGAAGTCCACTGCTATATATCCATTCCTACATGTTCCTTATTTTGCATCCTTAATTATTAATTATAATTATGAATATAAACTGATAACAACACATTAGGCCTACATCTTTATTCCGCCCAAAATAACATCATTTAGGCCTATAGGTGCCAAAAACGTCAAGAATTCCGCTATTGCGGAAAAGATGACAAAAATGGGCGAACCTCCCTAGCTGGCAAACGTATGTTTATATCAATAACCAATGATTTACCCCCCCCCCCCCCACCCTCACACAACCCCTGCAAGGGGCAGATGCATATGGGGACCTGGATCTGGGCCAAACATTATTTATGTCTGACAAACCGGGGTGGAGGCATAAATCTGAATTTGGAGGTTTTTTTCTGCATCAGTCTATTTAAATAGAGCTACGCTTAATATGGAAACATTCACGTGTACATTTGTAGTATATGTTTGTAAGCCTAAATATCATATTATTTGCATAAAACTTATTGCCTGCAGGTTAATTTTCATTGGGGATTTTTGATGATCGTCGAACAATATTCAGGTGACCTAGAGCCTTTCATATAAATCAATATAGCTGTGTTCACACATGCACTTATTACCGGTAATATTTTAACCAGAGAAGATGTCAATCAATCAATCCCTGAAACTTATATAGCGCCTAAAACCAAGAAAACTTGCACTAAGGCGCTGGACACATACAAAGATCATCATATGCAAACAAATGAAAAGAAATACATACATGATATCAATTCAAAATATACACAATTACAAAGAAAGTTAATGCTTATACGCAATTCTAAACAGGTGATGTTTAACCAGTTTCTTAAAAATGACAATGGATTCTGCATTTCTGATGTGTTTGGGCAGTTTGTTCCAGATGCGGGGTCCATAGCAGGAGAAAGACCTGTCCGCGAATGTTGAATGTTGAGTTCTTTGTTCAATGAATAGTGGTGTTGATGATGTTGTGGAGCGAAGGCGTCTGCGACCAGTTTGTTCATGAAGCATATCAGAAATATAATCCGGAGTTTGTTTGTGAGAAGATTTGTAAACGAGGACCAGGATTTTAAAATCAACTCGTTGCTTAATGGGTAACCAGTGCATGTCAATGAGATCATTTGTGATGGAGTCATACTTGCGTTTCCTGGTAATTAGGCGTGCAGCAGTACGCTGGATATTTTGAAGACGCTTAAAAAGTGTTTCGCTGATGCCGACAAGTAAACTATTACAATAGTCTAGCCTTGAGGTGACAAGAGTATGAATGGCGAGTTTGGTAGATTCGGTGGTTAGCATTTTACGAGCACGTCCAATGTTAATCAGCTGGAAATTGGCAGATTTTGCAATATTAGCCACCTGCGCAGACATAGTCATGCTGCGGTCAAACATGACCCCCAGATTCTTTACGGGATTACCCAGCACAGGGATATCAATGCCAGCGATATTCACAGATGAAAGATTGAAATTGGCAAGCTGAGCGTGGAAACCAAACACAATGACTTCGGTTTTTTCGGCATTGAGTTTCAAGAAATTATGAGACATTCATGTCTGAACCTCGTTAACACATTGCTCAAGTGTTGCCACAGCACTCTTCACACCGTCAGCTGATGTAGGACAGATGGAAACATATATCTGAGTGTCGTCAGCGTATATGTGTAGTTTCATGCCATACTTGCGAATGACCGAGCCAATGGGGAGAATGTAAATTAAAAATAGGAGCGGTCCGAGTACCGACCTCTGTGGCACGCCATAGCGGAGGAACTGTAGGTTGGAGAAAGTTCCATTAATGCACACGCGTTGCGTCCTATTTGACAAATATGACTTGAACCAGTCAAAAGGAACATTATTGATTCCGAGGATGTCTTGGAGTCTTGTGAGTAACACCTTATGATCAATGGTGTCGAATGCACTACTGAGGTCTAGCAGCAGAAGTATGGTGACACCTTGCATTTCCATAGCCCACAAAATGTCATTGTGGACCTTAATCAAAACTGTTTCTGTGCTGTGAAACTGTTTGTATGCTGACTGAAGGGGCTCATGAAGGTGGTGTTTGGACATATGATCAGTCAACTGTTTTGCAACTACACGCTCAAGCACTTTGGAAATGTAAGGAAGGTTACTCACAGGACGGTAGTGTTTAAGTATATTGTGGTCCAGATTGTGTTTCTTGAGCAAAGGTATTACGATAGCAAATTTCAGAGGATCTGGGACCACACCTTCCTCTAAGGACATGTTTATGATGGATGTTATTGCTGGCATAAGAGCATCCAACTGTTGCTTGATCAACCACGAAGGGAGAGGGTCAAGCAGACAAGAAGGGCACGGAGATTTGATAATTATCTCCTTAACGTGAGCTTCAGACACAGTGGTGAAATTGTTAAACAGTAAGTTCCTCTGCAGCTGATTGGAATTTGCAGCATCTGACCCACCAGATGGTAAATTATATCTGATAGTCACAATCTTAGACATGAAGAAGATGTAAAGAAAGGAGGGAGAACGGAATTATATCCTTGAGATAATCCCGTAGGTGATCCTGTCGTACCTATTCATAGTCCTTTATTCTCAAGTAGTTACACATCTACTTGAAAGTAGCCTTTGATGTGATGTTTGTTGCCGACTACGGTTGAATAATTTTCACTCCAGAATTGAAACCATATCCAATGTTTCTATAGAGAATCCCTTGAAAGTATGACACGTGTGAGTTAAGTACCTGATGTTGCTCTGAAGGGATACCACACGTGGATACTATAAGAAAGAAATGTAGTTTTGTAAAGATTCCAAAAAAAATCCGCCCATTTTGGAACATATATTAATTATTTAGAAGAGTGTTTTAGGATTTTGTTAGAAAAGGGATGATTTTTGATCATCTATATTTTATTGTTTTATGTATTTTCCTGTCATTTCCTGCAAACCTAATAAAGATATTTTGATAATTGAAAATAGTGTGTATCATAAATCGTAGAGGTTGAAAGCGTAACCAAGCGTGCAAAATTATTATTTGCCATGGAACTTCGGTCATATTTTATTTGAAATAAACTGGATGTTAGGATCTGCATGCATGGTATGCATACCGTCGTTTTATCTTTTCAGTTTCTGTTTCCGTATCCGTAATAGTTTTTGTAAGTCATTGTTATTCTGAAGTGGTAGTCTCCCAGGTATGACCAATCTTTTATTCTAGCCTTTTGTTAGTTACTGAAAATTTGAAGCTCGTGAATTTCAGTTTTCGTTTTGGTAAGTTATATTGATTTTTTACATAAAACCTTGAGATGTGCGGTTGGGTGCCAATCTAGACAAAAGAAGAGTATAAATTTTACGGTCCTAAATTCGCGGTAAATTGTACGGCTTCAATTGACTTGTGTTTGGTGTATATCCCACTTACGCCTAGACGTAAGTGGCTCTTAAAAAAAGTCTTGCATTGAAATATATACTAACCATGTTGCCAAGTTATAAGCAAAAGTCTTTCATATTGGCGATGAAACGAGCGTCTAAAATAGTCAAATATCTCCCAATGAGGCGCGTACAAGTGGTGATTTGGTAATCATGTTTTATATATATATGCACTTACGCCTAGACGTAAGTGGCTCTTAAAAAAAGTCTTGCATTGAAATATATACTAACCATGTTGCCAAGTTATAAGCAAAAGTCTTTCATATTGGCGATGAAACGAGCGTCTAAAATAGTCAAATATCTCCCAATGAGGCGCGTACAAGTGGTGATTTAGTAATCATGTTTTATATTGAAATGCAGTACAAATGAATTGCATTGGAGCAAAGATAATTTATTCTATTCATGGCAAGCTAATCTGATAATTGGTTGGGCCTATATGCAAGACTCGGGTTTATTTTAATTGTTTATTTTTGCAGAGCTTATTTTCAGTCATGGATCATACTGATAAATTTCGCGAGGGGGAGGGAGGAGGGAGATACTTAAGTTGAGACTGAACAAGCGAGAGTGGGAGGGGGTGAGGAAGAAAGAGAGGAGAGGGAGAGACGGAAAGACTAGAAAGAGAAGAACTCGAGAGGAGAGAGTAGGGACCGGGGGACCGGGGAGGGAGTGGGGAGACTGATATCATGGGGGGGGGGCAGGAGGAAGCAAAATAGGGAGATAGACATTGATACGAGGGAAGGGCGACACTGTGGCCCTGCACACGTGCATTGGGGTGCGATATGCACATAAGCGGGCCTTTTGTGATTTTAGAGCTTATTTTCAACGTTTTTACAGAAAAAAGTGGACTTTGTCATTCGGATTGGCATGCATCAAAGACGAGAGGGCGCTAGGCCATTAAAAACAGCGGTGTTGTCTCTCCCGCTTTTATTGACATAAGCAACTGCCTCTTTTGAAATAAGCTGATTGGTACTTCAAAGTTAACAATGAAGTCATGTTACAGTAAACTTACTAAATCCCTTGCGTTTTCGTATCTGAACAATAGACTTACGGAAACTGAAAAGATAAAACGAGCCATAGGGTCTTTTTATCTTTTCAGTTTCCGTAACTCTATTGTTCAGATACGAAAACGCAAGGGATTCAGTAAGTTTACTGTAATCTGACTTCATTGTTAACTCTGAAGTGCCAATCAGCTTATTTCAATAGAGGTAATTCCTGTGTCAATAAAGCCCATAAAGGCTGGAGATAATAGTATTGAACACTGGTGTCCGACCGCTGTTTTAATGGTCTCGTGTTTGACAGTGATAAATTGATTCACATTATTATGACAAAATGCAAATCCGAATGAAAAGGTCCACTTTTTTCTGTAAAAACGTTGAAAATAAGCCCTTCAATCACAAAAGGTCCGCTTATGAGCCTGTCGCGCCCCATTGCACTTGTGCAGGGCCACAGTGTCGCCCTTCCCTCGTATCAATGTCTATCTCCCTATTTTGCTTCCTCCTGCCCCCCCATGATCAGGCTCCCCACTCCCTCCCCGGTCCCTACTCTCTCCTCGCGAGCTTTCTCTTTCTAGCCTTTCCCTCTCTCCCTCTCCTCTCTTTCTTCCTCACCCCCTCCAACTCTCGCTTGTTCAGTCTCAACTTAAGTATCTCCCTCCCTCCCCCTCGCGAAATTTATCAGTACTATGATCCATGACTGAAAATAAGCTCTGCAAAAATAAACATTTAAAATAAACCTGAGTCTTGCATATAGGCCCAACCAATTATCAGATTAGCTTGCCATGAATAGAATACATTATCTTTGCTCCAATGCAAATTCTTTTGTATTGCATTTCAATATAAAACATGATTACCAAATCACCACTTGTACGCGCCACATTGGGAGATATTTGACTATTTTAGACGCTCGTTTCATCGCCAATATGAAAGACTCATTGCTTATAACTTGGCAACATGGTCAGTATATATTTCAATGCAAGACTTTTTTTTCGTTCTTCTTACGTCTAGGCGTAAGTACATATACACCAAACACAAGTCAATTGAAGCCGTACAATTTACCGCGAATTTAGGACCGTAAAATTTAGACTCTTCTTTTGTCTAGATTGGCACCCAACCGCACATCTCAAGGTTTTATGTAAAAATCAATATAACTTACCAAAACGAAAACTGAAATTCACGAGCTTCAAATTTTCAGTAACTAACAAAAGGCTAGAATAAAAGATTGGTCATACCTGGGAGACTACCACTTCAGAATAACAATGACTTACAAAAACTATTACGAATACGGAAACAGAAACTGAAAAGATAAAACGACGGATAGTATTGATGGTATACAGACACTGACCTTTCCCTAAAACTAGTAAGCAACAACTTGTGTATCACACCCGTCATGGGTTCGAACCCTTTTGTTGTATTTTATTGTTAAACCTAAATAGCGTGATTGCTTTTGAATGAGCGGCAACACACATATTTTGTTTGAGGATAGCTGGATCTATCTCCTTTTCTTTACATCTTCTCTGATTTTTTTTCCGCTAATCCCTTAGCGCGTCCACATTTGTCGGCAATACGCCGTACAAGTGACGTAGTTAATCGGATTAACTACCATAGCAATAGATGAATACAATTTTGGCTATATCGCCCGCGCTACAACGTTCATGCGGTACCGATGCATTGAACCATGGATGTCAAGGAAATACTAATCACTTGCACATGTAAGATTAGTCTCTTTGAAAAGAGCGGTATTGTATTCAATCTATTATATTAGGGATAACCATCAAAATTTCATGTTGCCCCTATTGCTACGAAAGTATTTTGGTGGTTAAATGATCAAAATCGGTCAAAAACTTTTCGAATTATGAATTTTCAAAGTTTCCCATTCTGACAGGTCATTGGAACAAAATAAAATGACAAGGTCCAAAAATAGCAATTGGGAGCAAAATTGGCATAAGCATATATTTACCTTTATATATTTCTTTATTTTAACATATGCAAACATGAAACAAGCATATTGTTAAAGTATCAAAGGAGTTTCTTATGAAATGGCACTTTACTAGTCAATGGCATAAATTATTTTTTCAAACCGAGGCATTGAAATCATGCATTTAGAGAACATTTGCCAAAAATCGATATGGGTTGCAAATCAAAATTGCACTAAGTTCAGGTGAACTTTTTTTTCACAACCAAAAATTTCAATGTTATTGGGTTTAATATGACCAATTAGTAGGTGTATGCAAGTGCCATTGAAGGTCATTGACTCATTCACAACCAACGCACTGAATGGTCTATTGTTCTATTGTGTCCGATTTGAGCGCTGACATATTGGAAAATGTTGCCAATCAATATTCATGAGAGTGTACATTCAACGTCCAATTTTCGAAATTGGGTGACTTGTGCTTGGCAGGTGTAAAATACATCTGACTGGGCGTTTTAAATACGTAACTCATAAAGGCATTGACATCATCGAATGGCTGCCTATAGTGCTGTTAGTGTTAGGCCTATGTGTGTGTGTGTGTGGGGGGGGGCTGTGTTTAGTTTCTATAACAATTATTATAAGGCCTACATTTATTTGTCATTCCTTTCTTTTCCTTTCTCTGTACTTATTCTTTCCTTGATAAAGTATCACTCCCTCTTCTTATCTCCCTTCCCTTCTCCATCCCCTCTTACGTTTTGTCCCCTCTCATTCCTATCATTTCCCTTACCTTTCTATTTATTTACGTCTATTTATTTATTTCTCTTTTATTTCTTCCTCTTTCTCTCTTCCTCCAGTCCCCTCTCCATAGGGCCTGCACTTTGGCTCCACATTTGAAAGGGGCGTGAATTCATTTTTGGATACGCCCTATTATAATTAGGTAATACTCACACACATTCCATTATGTATATACATGTACCACATGCAGTAAATCTGTCTGCTTTATCTGTATTGTGACGTTCTTAAGCAAATAGTTAAACACGATTTCATCAAACATTATAACAATAGCTCTTTTACAGTGTGCAATCATCCCGGGCAATAATTGGGCAATAATAGAGAATGTGCGTGAAATTATTGATTGGCTCCATACAAAGGATTTGAACCGGTGTCCTTCACCGTAATCGTGGCGCAATGCAGTACATTCAATCAAACGTTGTCGTCAACCTATTTGATCGTATAGTGCATTTGTTATGTGTGTGTGACGAGCTGTCGCGGTAGATTGCAATAGCTTGTAATCATGGTTTTGTTGAATGAATTTGAGTACTCCGCCATATTTACAGTATGATACGTCATAATCTAGGTGATTATTTGCATTGGATGTCTTGAATACGCTGGCGAAGTTGTGTAATAATCGGATTAATGCTATAACAGTAGATGAATACAAGGTTTGAATATATCGCGTTGCAAAGCCCCATTCAGTGATCCCAGCGAAAGTGAAAAAAAATCAAATTGTTACTTTTATAAAATTTTTAATGAAAAAATGGGCAAAAACCCAAGAAAACGGCAGTATCGACGAAGTTGAAGCCCCATTGAAATACATGTAGCTAATTTATATATAGGCCTATTGTCAGTATATAAATTACAGATTCACGTAAATGCATTATTTTTGTCTTAAATAGGCCTACTCGGCTTTCGGCTGAACCACTAGCAGAAGATACCAAATTGATGTTTTATGACCTTTGAAATTCTTTTGTTGCGAGTGACATGGTCAGTTCAATTCACGCCGAGTGTCCTTGACAGGTTTGACTCTGCTTCAGTGGTCATGAAAGAATTCAAAAGATAACCTCTGCCCCACCAATCCCAAGCAATTGTCTGAAACTGCTCTTCGGATGATGTATCATAAGAACTCAGTCGTCAAATGATGATAGTCATATAATGACCAAAAGATTATTACTGACTATATCATTGAAGACTGAGTTCCGCAGTCTAGTACAAAATCTGAATTTTGATGATTTTTACGATCGTCCGGATGAAAAAATCACTGAATGGGCCGTTAGTACCCTCCTCTCCTTACCCTGGCAATATGAAGAAAAATAAAGAAAAAATTAAATAAAACAAGAAAAAAAAAGTCAAAGAAAAGAAACAATAAAAGAAAAACAAATATGAAAAGTTCGAACAATATTTGGTTTATAAAATTAATGTGACCGTGATGAGGCTCGAACTCACCACCTTCCGATTTAAAGTTCGAAGCGCTCGTGTACCAAATTCTGATGCCTTACCAAGTGAGCTGTGCTCCTGAGATACGAAATAAAAATAAAATAATACACTGTGTACCTGCTTGTGTCGGTAATTGATTTGCTCTAATTCCATAATGGTACAGTGCAACAGAGCAAAAATGCCCAAAATTTAAAAGCTATATAATTTATGAACAATATACACTACACATAAAAATACTAATACAAGGGAATTTCAACATAAGAATCCAAACAATTAAGTACCAACATGCACAGCTTTGTCCTTAAATCACATTGGGGTTTTTCAAACCTCTACTGTGATTGGCAGCTGCACAAGGCATCTCTTTGATAGCTGATAATGGCCATCCATTCAGCAAGTGGCTACTAACTGACCTTGACAGGCTTGAATGAGCACTGTCATCTGCTACAAAACCATCACACTCTAGGACCTGGTCACTCCATGATCCAACAGAGAGCACAGTACTTTGACAATGGAGTGAAATTATTGATTAAAAGTACAGCTCCTATGCGTGTATAGCAAAAAATTGGAATAGAATGTTTGGAATCATGTAACTAAAATACTAAATGCATTCTGCAAAATGTGCTCTGACCAATATATAAAGCATTTCATTAGCTTTAATTTGACATATTGTTTGACATGTTTGGAATTATGGTAAATCATTAAATAAAATATTTATTAATTAATCAATTATGTCAATTAATTAAAAATTTAATGCAAATATGCATATTTTCTCTGACAGAATTGTAGGATTTGACAAGAACCATCTTTCTTGTAAGTTTGATTCTTATAACATACCGGTATCGTATTGCGTCCCCAGTTATAGTTGCAGAAAAAAATACGCGTGCAGGACACACATACGCACACACCCCACACACCCAGAGGATCGTACCGTTTTACAATCATATAACATTCATTGGCGCTAGTAGTAGTAAATTCCAATTTTCTTTGCTTTACCTCACTTGTTCTGCTCAAAATTAAAAGGGGACATATCTGACAGTAAAAGCATTTTTATGGAAATTATGTTTAACTATTTGCTTAAACAGCACAAAACAGATAAAGCAGACAAATTTACTATACATAAGCCTATACATGTATGGTATGCCAGGGACTGTTTAAGAATATATCATTTACTTCGAGGACTGTTATATATCAAAAATGTGAAAAATATCAAATTTTAATTATTTGATATCAGAAAGACATTCTTCGTATTCATAATGCAATTCGATATGTCTGATGTGCTCTCGTGTCCCACAAAAATACTATCGAAACGCTCAAAACGCTCATTCCAGATCCCTTAATTTGGTTAATTTTCTTTGTCTTTTTTTTTTCTTTTCTTGTTTTATTTATTTTTTTTCTTTATTTTTCTTTGATTTATATTGCCAGGGGAAGGAGAGGAGGAACTAAAGGCCCATTCAGTGATTTTTTGATTTTTTTTCATCCCGACGATCGTAAAAATCATCAAAATTCAGATTTTGGATATTAGATGCGGAACTCAGTCTTCAATGATAGTCAGTAATTTTTATATTTTGGACATTATTATGACTATCATTTGACGACTGAGTTCTTATGATCCGAGGAGCAGTTTCAGACAATTGCTTGGGATTATTGGGACAGAGGTTATCTTTTGAATTCTTTCATGACCACACAAGCATAGTCAAACCTGTCAAGGACACTCGGCGTGAATTGAAAGACCATGTCACTCGCCACAAAAGAATGTCAAAGGTCATAAAACACCAATTTGGTGTCTTCTGCTATCTAAAGGCGTATGACTGATTTTGTACCTTTCGTCATTGTCATAGATGTGCTAACATAGCTTGCCAGTGCAGGAGAAAGGCGCAGGATTGGTTGTTTTAGTAAATTTCCTATACTTAAGGTATAGGGAAATTTTACATTTCGCCACATATATAAATTGTACAAATAGCACAAATAGCTAGAAGTAAATGCAAAAGACAAGGGTTCAAAGGGCTTTAACGTACTGGCCATATAAGCAATTTTGAACTTAGATTATTTTTCTCATATCCTAGTTGCTTCCAATGATCGCTATTTGTGCAATTTGTGCAATTGGTGGAAAGGGCTTTAACGTGCCGACTATATAAGCAATTATGACATTGATCGCCAAGTCCCTTCTAGCCGTCAGCAATTTGTGCAATTTATGCAATTTTGAACTTAGATTATTTTTCTCATATCCTAGTTGCTTCCAATGATCGCTATTTGTGCAATTTGTGCAATTGGTGGAAAGGGCTTTAACGTGCCGACTATATAAGCAATTATGACATTGATCGCCAAGTCCCTTCTAGCCGTCAGCAATTTGTGCAATTTATGCAATTTTGAACTTAGATTATTTTTCTCATATTCTAGTTGCTTCCAATGATCGCTATTTGTGCAATTTGTGCAATTGGTGGAAAGGGCTTTAACGTGCCGACTATATAAGCAATTATGACATTGATCGCCAAGTCCCTTCTAGCCGTCAGCAATTTGTGCAATTTATGCAATTTTGAACTTAGATTATTTTTCTCATATCCTAGTTGCTTCCAATGATCGCTATTTGTGCAATTTGTGCAATTGGTGGAAAGGGCTTTAACGTGCCGACTATATAAGCAATTATGACATTGATCGCCAAGTCCTTTCTAGCCGTCAGCAATTTGTGCAATTTATGCAATTTTGAACTTAGATTATTTTTCTCATATCCTAGTTGCTTCCAATGATCGCTATTTGTGCAATTTGTGCAATTGGTGGAAAGGGCTTTAACGTGCCGACTATATAAGCAATTATGACATTGATCGCCAAGTCCTTCTAGCCGTCAGCAATTTGTGCAATTTATGCAATTTTGAACTTAGATTATTTTTCTCATATCCTAGTTGCTTCCAATGATCGCTATTTGTGCAATTTGTGCAATTGATGGAAAGGGCTTTAACGTGCCGACTATATAAGCAATTATGACATTGATCGCCAAGTCCCTTCTAGCCGTCAGCAATTTGTGCAATTTATGCAATTTTGAACTTAGATTATTTTTCTCATATCCTAGTTGCTTCCAATGATCGCTATTTGTGCAATTTGTGCAATTGGTGGAAAGGGCTTTAACGTGCCGACTATATAAGCAATTATGACATTGATCGCCAAGTCCCTTCTAGCCGTCAGCAATTTGTGCAATTTATGCAATTTTGAACTTAGATTATTTTTCTCATATCCTAGTTGCTTCCAATGATCGCTATTTGTGCAATTTGTGCAATTGGTGGAAAGGGCTTTAACGTGCCGACTATATAAGCAATTATGACATTGATCGCCAAGTCCCTTCTAGCCGTCAGCAATTTGTGCGATTTATGCAATTTTGAACTTAGATTATTTTTCTCATATCCTAGTTGCTTCCAATGATCGCTATTTGTGCAATTGGTGGAAAGGGCTTTAACGTGCCGACTATATAAGCAATTATGACATTGATCGCCAAGTCCCTTCTAGCCGTCAGCAATTTGTGCAATTTATGCAATTTTGAACTTAGATTATTTTTCTCATATCCTAGTTGCTTCCAATGATCGCTATTTGTGCAATTTGTGCAATTGGTGGAAAGGGCTTTAACGTGCCGACTATATAAGCAATTATGACATTGATCGCCAAGTCCCTTCTAGCCGTCAGCAATTTGTGCGATTTATGCAATTTTGAACTTCTCGCCGGCAGGACTTGCCGTAAAAATCTTAACTCGCCGGCGGGACTTGCCGTATGATGCTTAGGATGATGATGATGAGGATGACAAGATGCCGATGCCTCAAATTAAGCATGACTCGGATGATTGGATATAATGCAACCCATTCTCATTCTTATTTTGTACATATGATACAAATGGTCAAAGCAGTTAAAATGTATATATGATACAAATTAGACCATGCGCAAGAATGGATGCGCAGTAGTCAAGGATCATCATCATCATCATCATCATCAAATTATACGGCAGTAAATAGCGCCCTCTGTTGATCAAAATTCACTTTAGTAAGTACTTTTTAAGAGAGTTAATTAATATTTGAGTTAATAAGTAACACTATAAAATGTAAAAAGCAGAATTTTGTTAATTTAAAAACTGAAATGAGATATGGGGCTGGCTGGGGGTGGCTACGGGGCGTTAGCTCAAGGACAATATTGTTCAAGGTTGCGCCGCAGGCCTATAAAGAAACAATGTTGCTCCCAATACAATAGCAAACAAGCTTAAACTGTAAATTAGCCACCGATAGAGGGCAGGGCCTGAAGAATGAGGGAAATTACGGGGTAAAAATGTAAAATAAGTAGAAAGTGTGAAATGGGTGACGGCTGTCTCTAAGTATGGATATGGGTGACGGGCTGTCGATAACAGCATCTCATTTTCGCTATCGACAGCCCGTCACCTAGTAGAGACAGCCCGTCACCCTTAAGGTTACCCTAACCCTAATCCTAATCCCCTTACCCTATCCCTAATCCTAACCCTAACCCTAATCCTAACCCTAATCCTAATCCTAACCCCTACCCACTAACCATAACCCTAACCTCCCAACCCTAACCCTAACCCTAACCCTAACCCTAACCTAACCCCTAACCCTAACCCTAACCCTAACCCTAACCCTAACCCTAACCCTAACCCTAACCCTAACCCTAACCCTAACCCTAACCCTAACCCTAACCCTAACCCTCTAACCCTAACCCTAACCCACTAATCCTAACCCACTATCCCTAACCCTAACCTTAATGTAACATTGACCAACAGTAACCTTAATGTATAAAATTGGCCAACAGCACCATTAATGTAACACAGAGGGCGCTAATTACTGCGGTGCTAAATATACAAAATAAGCATCATCATCACTTCAGTGAAATGCGCAGAAGTCGGATTTTTCTTAAAATGTAATATATTTACATTTTAATCTTTCTATTGCGCATTCCTTAAAATGTATCATATAAACAAAATTAGGTGTTCACGATTTGTAACATATATACAATTTAGCTAGAGAATGTCTTGCAACCATGATGATGCATAGGATGATGATGACTCCGATATGATGCATAGATGATGATGACTCCGATGATTACGCTATTAGCTGGAATAAGGGCTAAATCAACCGGGATATTTTGTGTATTAGCATTCCCCCCAACCAAGCCTAAACATAATGACAAAATGAATGAAGGTGTCATTTTATTAGCGATATTGAAATTAGGGGAGCCCCGAAAAGTTGAGTGTTACCGTAGTTACTGCGGTTTTCGGACTTGTTTTTTCTTTCTAAACATTCTCGTACGTATCATTCTTCCATAAATTTTCTCGGTTTGTAATAAGGCGGTTCTCGAAAGCAATGGGACAGCGCTATTTTGGGAGTCTAATTACCCAGGAATAAGGGCTAAATCAACCGTGAAATTTTGTTGATGACGATGCATCGCATGATATAGACTTGGATTATCATGATGACCATGATGATGATAAGACGGCGATGCCTCAGATTCAGTACATAATATCATCACACTGCCGACGTAGCTTTTGACTATAATGATGATGCCTAGGATGATGATGACTCCGATAAGATGCCTAGGATGATGATGACTCCGATAATGATGAATATGATGAATATGATGATGATGATGATGTTGACGACGATGATGATGATAATGATGATGATGATGATGATGATGATTAAGGCAGCCCCGAAAAGTTTAGTGTTAGTGTTAGGGCGGTTTTCGGACTTGTTTTTTCTTTCTAAACATCCTCGTACGTATCATTCTTCCTTAAATTTTCTCGGTTTGTAAAAAGGCGGTTCTCGAAAGCAATGGGACAGATTCAGGATGATGAATTGTACCGTATATAATATCATCACACTGCCGACGCAGCTTTTGACTATAATGATGATGCCTAGGATGATGATGACTCCGATATGATACCGAGGATGATGATGACTCCGATGATGATGATGATGATGACTCCGATGATGATGACTCCGATGATGATGATGACTCCGATGATGATGATGATGATGATGATGATGATGATGATGACGACGATGATGATGAGGATGATGATGATGAGGAGGAGGAGGATGAGGATGAGGATGATGATGATGATGATGATGATGACGATGATGAGGATGAGGATGAGGAGGAGGAGGAGGAGGAGGAGGAGGATATGAAAGCGGTTCTCGAAAGAAATGGCGCCGCGCGAGCCCGGAAAAGTTGAGTCTTAAATTTTCTTTCCACCAATTGCACAAATTGCACAAATAGCACTTACTGGAAGCAACTCAGATATTGTCCTCATTGCTTTTATAAATTGCATAAATTGCAACACCTGTGGCTATTTCTACAATTTGTAAAAATTGCTTACGTGCATGGCTATTTGTACAAATTGCACACTTTCTTGCAACTGTAGGCAATTTGTGCAATTGACTGACATAAATGGCACAAATTGCAACACCTGTGGCTATTTATGCAATTTGTAAAAATTGCTTACATACGTTGCTATTTGTGCTATTTGTACAAATTGCACACTTTCCTGCAACTGTAGGATATTCGTGCAATTTACTGACATAAATTCCACAAATTGCAACACCTGTGGCTATTTATGCAATTTGTGAAAATTGCTTAAGCAACTGGCTATTTGTGCAATTTGTGCTATTTATACAAATTGCACACTTTCTTGCAATTGAAGGCTATTTGTGCAATGACCAATCCTGCGCCTTTATGCAGTGCAGTGGTTCAGCCGAAAGCCGTGTGTCTAAGACAAAAAATAATGCATTTACGTGAGTCTGTAATTTATATACCGGTACTGACAGTATATAAATTAGCTACATGTATTTGAATGGGGCTTCAACTTCGTCAATACTGTCGTTTTCCTGTTTTGTTTTTTTGCCATTTGTTTTTCATTAAAAAATTTATAAACGTAACAATTTGATTTTTTTTTTCACTTTCGCTGGGATCACTGCATGGGTCTTTGTAGCGCGGATTATTCAAAACTTGTTTTTACCTACTGCTATATAGTATTAATCCGATTATTACATAACTTTGCCAGCTTATTCAAGACATAGGTTATGTAAGGGATAAACTGTACATGGGTATAGAGGCCCTGCATGCTTTTATCGATTGGCTCCAAACAAAGGATTTGAACCGGTGTCCTTCACCGTAATCACGGCGCAGTAGCCAACAGTCCATTCAATCAAATGTTGGCAGTGTGCGAGACGAACGATGTATAAATCTAGAGGTCACATCATCACTTATCATGCTTATTGTTGTCCAATGCATATACTGTGTGTATTGTTCCCGGGAATTGTCAATGCAGTCAAGCAAACAGGTATTATGTTTTGAAAAGGATGCTATAGTATATTCACAGGGGTGTCTTGAATGGCCAATCATATGGGACATAATCAAATTGCAGTGACTGCTTCCTTTGTTACCACATGTCAGTCAT
Source organism: Amphiura filiformis (assembly GCF_039555335.1). Taxonomy (NCBI): domain Eukaryota; kingdom Metazoa; phylum Echinodermata; class Ophiuroidea; order Amphilepidida; family Amphiuridae; genus Amphiura; species Amphiura filiformis. The sequence goes on from NC_092637.1 coordinate 34,322,812, forward strand.
CTTGTGATTATTGGACCATGTAACCTGCAAAAAACGAGACAAAGTGCTGGCCCTATGATTCTTCATATCCCCTCCTCCACCCTCATCCCCTACCAAGACCTCTCACAGAAGAACTGCCCCCTTCAGTACGCCACTGTTTATGACATTCTCAGTCCTTCTTAAAATAAAATAAAATAAAATGTCAATTTGTGAAACAACTTTTATATAGGCCTATACCGGTATACTTATTATATGTTACATGTATAGGCCTACGTAGCTATTACCATTATACAATATACAGACATGCAGACATGGCAGCCTTGATGTATAATCATCAGCAAGCGCATTCAATTTATTTAAATGAAGCACCTAATGTCAGTGGGGTGACAACGAACTATACATCAGCGGCTAATGTGTGCCTTTTGTGCTTACGGCTACTCAATCACACCCTTGTGTGTTATGCTAACAAAAGGTACTTTTCGTTAAAGTAACCGCTTTCACGCGACTTTCATTTGATCACTTATTGACAGTAGCATGCTAGGCAAAGCGTTAATACACTGTCGGGTCAGCTTACCGATTTAATGGCGGAAGCCCTTTGTCCCAAACAAAAGGTACCTTTCGATGAATATCTTGTCAGATTTCAAATCGGCACAAGGTTTCAATGCGTTACGTAATCTATTTCATCTCCATCTTTATAATAGCTCCATGTTCATATTCCTCATTCAAAACAATTCAATGCATGACCTCGGAGTTACCTGCATGACTTTCGCGGGTTATTTTGAAACAGTTACGGTTGCACATTCAGGTACTTCTTTTGAAAGTTCTAAACAAGGTATAGCCAGCAGCAAGTTGTAGATGGTATAGGCCTAAATATAAGAAAACGTTTAGGGTTCGAATCAGGTGAAAAATACATCAAATGAGCACGAAACTTCACATTATGTTCAGAAAGGTGTCTTCTTAGCATGATTCGAAAGGAGTATGGAAATTCCAAAGGGAAGCTGGTGATTTAATTTGTAACTCGAGATCTACTTGTTCAATTTTTTAACCGTTTTACAGAGGGTATGATAGAGGTATTTCTGGCAACTCTGCCAAATTACAGCTCAGTAGGTTACGTTTTTTTCCTGATCTTATTAATCTGAATATTTTGTGCCATTCTTGAGCAGTGCTGAACTCAGCCACTGGCAATTAAGCGCACTGTGGCGATGGACCAATTTTGACTCGCACTTACAGGAAAATGAAATAAGTTATGTTGCTGTAATTTGCACCTGATTCCAACCCTAAACGTTTTCTTATATTTAGGCCTATACCATCTACAACTTGCTGCTGGCTATACCTTGTTCCAGCCCACAACTTTCTGATCGTTATGGTCGTGTTGGCAAGGAATACTACAACTTTCCATATCATGAAACCACCAACAGAAATGGTGAAATGCTTCACAACCTAGCCCTGGAAAAAGATCTTGTTATCACAAATGTTTGTTTTAAGAAGAAGGAACCCCGACTCTGGACGTGTAGCTTACCATCTGGATTTAAGGTACAGATAGATTACATCCTGGTACGCAGAAAGTGGAGAAATAGTGTTACCAACTCCTGTGCCTACAACTCCTTTGCTAGCATAGGGTCAGACCACCGCATAGTGACAGCCAAAATACGCCTTAGTCTAAGAGCTAGTGGTAAAACTCCACCAAGGAAAGTTAAGTATGACTGGAGACAACTAGTACATGACGATGAGCTTCAGGAGCGCTACACTATTAAGGTGCAGAACCAATTCAGTGCACTAAGGAAGAACTGTGATGATAATGTTACAGCAGTGTATGAATGCTTTATCCAGGCCAACAAAGATATTGCGGAGGAGCTAATTCCAAAAGCTATGAAGCGCCCTAAGGATGCAATCTGGCATGATCCCAGGATTGAAGAAGCGAGGAGAGAACTATACAGCAAGCGCAACTTGTGGACAGCCAAGAAGTTTCAAGCATGTCAAGATCAGAACTGCAGTCTAAGAAGAATCATCTGAGAAAGGTTTATGAAGAGGCAAATGAACAAATCCTTAAAAGAAAGATCAAGGAGGTGGAGAATTGTAACATCAACTGCCACCATAAGCCAGCCTGGGACCTCATCAATGAAGTTAGTGGGCGTAAATCTGCTAAAAAGGTCAAATAAAAGGGGACACGCAAGGCGAAAGACTGAATGCTTGGTTCCAACACTTCCAGCAACTACTTGGAGACCCACCAGATGTAACCGATGAGTATGAAGCCATAGATCAAGCATACGAAGAGTTCAACATGCGAACTGATGCTTTTGATCAGGTTGAATATGACACTGCCAAAAAAGACATTTCAGAAGGGAAAAGCACCGGTGAGGATGGGATTCCACCTGAAGTCCTAAAACGCTGCAACCTTGATGACATAGTCCTCAACTTCTGCAATGAGGCATTGATGAATGGAAAGAAACCTGACCAGTGGTCAATTCTCAACCTCATACCAATCCCCAAAAGTGGAGATTTAAGAGAAGGGAAGAACTACAGGGGAATATGTTTGTCATCCATCGTAGCAAAAACATTCAACAGGCTGCTACTCAATAGGATTCGCCCTTACCTTGACCCGGTCCTGAGATTCAACCAAAATGGTTTTCGACCTGGGAGATCTACGGTGTCACAAATACTTGCTCTAAGGAGGATAATTGAGGAAGTCAAGAACAACAATCTCAATGCAGCAGTAATATTCATCGATTTCAAGAAGGCATTTGATACCATCCACCGTGGGAAAATGCTTGACATAATGAGAGCATATGGAGTCCCAGAGAGGCTAGTGGCTGCCATAGGATGCATGTACATGTACCATCATACTATAGCTCAGGTCACATCACCTGATGGTGTCACTAAGGATTTTGAGATCCAAGCAGGAGTTCTGCAGGGAGACACTCTGGCACCATTCCTCTTTATCGTAGTCCTTGATTATGTTCTAAGGAAGGCTATGGAAGGCAATGAAGAGCGACTTGGCTTTACTCTGGAGCCCAGGAAAAGTAGGCGAATAGGCCCACGCACAATCACAGACCTGGATTTTGCAGACGATATTGCTCTTCTAGCTGACAACCTCAAAGACGCGCAAGAACTGTTACATCTTGTTGAAGCTGCTGCGCAGAAAGTGGGACTAGGAATGAATGCCAACAAGACCAAGGCAATGCTGTACAAGGAAACTCCATCTTCAATAAAAACACTGGACGGAAGCGAATTGGAGATAGTACAAGACTTCAAATATCTAGGTGCATGGACTGCCAGTAGTGAGAAGGACTTCAACATCAGAAAGGCACTTGCTTGGAAAGCATGCAACAGCATGGACAAGATCTGGAAAAGTAATCTACCAAGAGATCTAAAGATCAAGTTGTTTACCACCACTGTAGAATCGGTACTAACATATGGCGCTGAAACCTTTTACAATAACAACCAAAATGAGAAAAGCTATGGATGGCTGCTATACCCGTCTCTTGCGGAAGGCACTAGATATCTCATGGCAAACTCACACCACCAACAAAGAACTATATGGGAATCTGTTACCAATCTCTGAGAGGCTCAGGATTAGAAGGTTAAAGTTTGCAGGGCACTGTGCAAGAAGCGAAGAGGAAGCAGCTTCAAGTGTTCTTATGTGGCAGCCCAAACATGGAAAGCGAACAAGAGGAGCACCCAAGAAGGATTATATCAAGATGTTGGCAGATGATACAGGATTAACAGGCCCAGACATCAAGAATTGTATGCTTGACAGAGCAGTTTGGAGAGCCATTATGGGAGTCCGACTACAAGAGTCGACATAAGCAAGTAAGCAAGCAAGCAATTTGCAAGATAGTTACAAAATATAATTGGCATTAACTTCCCCAATTTTTACAGAAAAATATTGAAAAATAAAAGAATGAGATCAATTTAGAAATGTCTGTGCAAGCAGTGCACAGTTAACCTCCCTGCATGTCTATGGGAGTGTATGGGTCATCCCTAATTATATGATTGAAGACAGGTGATGAGTGCAACCTGCTGTGCAGTGCAGCGCGGTATATTCAAAAAATGTATTCATCTATTGCTATGGTAGTTAATCCGATTATGACGTCACTTCTACGGCGTATAGCGCTATACGCTGTCGAAGTTACGTAATAATCGGATTAACTACCATAGCAATAGGTGAATCATGCTGATTACTTGCACCTGTAAGATTGGTATCTTTGAAAAGACCAGTATTCAATCTATATGTTCAAAATTGTTTTCACGTATTGCTATGGTAATTAATCCGATAAATTGCGTAACTTCGCCAGCGTATGTCCGACGTGTTATGTCCGATAAGCCTATTACCGGTCATAAATTCCTCCTTTCTACATGAGCATCATCAGAAAATTTAACCCGATTTTAAATTTTTTCACTGAAAATTCACTTTCAATAAACGCCAAAAAAAAAAAAAAATTACAGACAATGCGGTAGGTATGTAAGAAAAATGCAAATTCAAAAGTTCCAAAATTCAGACCAATTTTGTATTTATGTAGGTTCTATTATTATTATTATCATTATTATTATCATCATCATCATCATCATCATCATCATCATCATTATTATTATTATTATTATTATTATTATTATTATTATTATTATTATTATTATTATTATTATTATTATTATTATTATTATTATTATTTTAGTTTGACAAAGTAGTCCCATTTTACAGTAGACTTAGCTCTATATCGCATTTTATACATGTAGGCCCTACATGGCACATCGTCATCATCCCTATATCGTCGTGTCAAAAATTGCCGTGATAGTACAGCGACTCCTCTCATTTTTCAACAGCTACGCATAGTGATTTTGTTCGAGATAGGCCGAGCGACTCGGGCTAAGCATACCATGACTATCATATGAGATACACACAGAGTTTCTATATTCTACACATGATTACGATTTGTGCATGCTCTAGTACCCCATATGATGTTTCTATTACAAGAAAATCAGGTAAAACCAGGGTTTTGTTTCCAGTACACTCACTCGAAAAGCAGTACACTAATTAGCGGGGCCTTGCAGCTTGCTGTGGATATCTTTTACTGCATTTTTTATGTAAAGATTTTGAAATACAATGTAAAAATCGTGATATATTTAATTTTGAGAATTACAATTCTACTTTATAGGTATAAAGGAACACGTTTAGCCCAGTCAGTTAAGTTCCAGGTGCAAGCCCTATAACACCTGAGACTAGTCTCAGATAACACAGGGTGTTGACACTGTGCATGGTGGACATCTTTGAAAAAATGACAAAAATAAAAAATAACAATGACTCCCATCATCATGATATTTTTTCTTGGGGGTGGGGGGGGGGTGCCAAATTTACATAAGGTCGGCTTCAATAAAATTGCGACCTCCCCTATTTCGTCAGCAAAGATTTTATGACACCCCCACCGTTTGCACCCCCCAAACAGGCATCAGTCTTTTGGAATAAAATAAACACACTATCTGTAGTCATGTTGTGTTATGACTCCCTACATTTTGGTCATCAAAAATATTTTATGACACCCCCTATTTTTCTTTCCGTATATTTGGAACCCCCTAATCATCTTATAAAATCCAATTGCATGCCTTTCTGTTATCATGCTTATGGCTTAATAAATGTCATCTCCATCTACATCCAGGGCCATACTGCCCCCACCCCACTGAGCCCTCTGGAGAGTTTACATTTGCTACCCCCCTAGAAACTCGTGTAAGTCATCCCAATAAGGATGGTCAATTGCTCCTGCGCCTGAACTTTTCACCCGATCATGGAGGGGGCGATGGAGAGTTTTCAGTGCCTTTATCTTAGCATGTATCTGCTCCCCCGACCGTATGGGGAATCCCCCATGTCATGTAATAGCGTGGCTATCTCCTCCCAAAGCTTTTTTTTTTATCCCAGAAATACTTTCCGTGTCTCTCCATATTTTGAGGATAGACAATGTTTCCTTGTCATTCCAATTGACCCCTCTATTGCGTTTATATATATTAATATTTGCAGCTGCAGCCATGATGACATCACGCAGTAAATTAGTCTGCTCAGTGGCGTAGATTTCTTTTTGACATTGGAGGGATGGAGTTAGAACAAAATTTCAAGTATAGTCAATCCAGCACCTTTTGGCGAAAGAATAAGTTTGTTGGTTGAATTGTGCGCGAAGCGCTCGAAAAATGTTGCTATTTTGAAGCTAAACTGATGAAGTATGGTGTAAAAGTAGAATAAATGCGCGCGAAGCGCGTGAAAATTTGCACAAAATGGGCAAATATGAGGTTAATTTGGTCAGAAACCCATTATCAGCCGTCAAAATTGGGGGGGGGGGATGATTGTATTGACCATCCCCCAGGCAAAATATTGGTGGGATTTTTCACCCCATCCCACCGGGATCTACGCCTATGACTCTACTTAAAATTATGCGCGAGTGATATACTCACAGTTATATCCGACAGTCCAATAGTGCTGCATGTCCACACGTAATTACTATTACCGGACGTAACGTTTCGATCGGTCTTAACAGCTCTTAACCCTGGTCATCTTCGGTTTTATATTGTCGGATTTAAAGCACATTTCGTCGGATATAGTTATATCCGACGCTCATTCACACTGCCACTTATATCCGATACTATTACCGACGTAATTTAAGTCCGACTGTGGGAACAAATTGTCGGATTTAAAGCACATTACGTCGGATATAGTTATATCCGACGCTAATTCACTCTGCCACTTATATCCGATACTATTACCGACGTAATTTAAGTCCGGTAATAAGTGACTTAAGTCCGACTGTGTAAGCACGACTTAATTAACATTATGCCTTATATGTTAGAAAAATATTTATCAAGCACGAATCACGTGGCTTTATTGAAAACAAACTGACATTGACCATAAAAACGAATAAAAACAATCAGCTCTCAACACGCTATATTCAAAATTCCCGCGCCGAAATTATCTGAGTGCAATGACGTTATTTGTGCTCAATTGTCGTCAGCTTTCATTGTATTGCTGGGACGTCATTGCACTCGACAATTTCGGAGCCCGGGAATTTTGAATATCGCGTGTTGAGAGCCGGTTGTTTTAATTCGTTTTTATGGTCAATATGAATTTGTTTCAAATAAAACCACGTGATTCGTGCTTGATAATTGTTTTTCTAACATATGAGGCATAATGTTGTGATTGCCGGAGTCATCCTTTAATCCGATTCAACTCGGCGTGTCATCATATTTTATTCGTTGCCGTGTATAATTTGACATCAAAAAAGTATTCGAAGCCGAATATTCGCCTTCGAATATACACTATCCGTCGTTTTATCTTTTCAGTTTCTGTTTCCGTATCCGTATCCGTTTTTGTAAGTCATTGTTATTCTGAAGTGGTAGTCTCCCAGGTGTGACCAATCTTTTATTCTAGCCTTTTGTTAGTTACTGAAAATTTGAAGTTCGTGAATTTCAGTTTTCGTTTTGGTAAGTTACATTGATTTTTGACATAAAACCTTGAGATGTGCGGTTGGGTGCTAATCTAGACAAAAGAAGAGTCTAAATTTTACGGTCCTAAATTCGCGGTAAATTGTACGGCTTCAATTGACTTGTGTTTGGTGTATATGCACTTACGCCTAGACGTAAGTAGCTCGTAAAAATAGTCTTGCATTGAAATATATACTAACCATGTTGCCAAGTTATAAGCAAAAGTCTTTCATATTGGAGATGAAACGAGCGTCTAAAATAGTCAAATATCTCCCAATGAGACGCGTACAAGTGGTGATTTGGTAATCATGTTTTATATTGAAATGCAATACAAAAGAATTGCATTGGAGCAAAGATAATGTATTCTATTCATTTGTACCAATGGCAAGCTAATCTGATAATTGGTTGGGCCTATATGCAAGACTCGGGTTTATTTTAAATGCTTATTTTTGCAGAGCTTATTTTCAGTCATGGATCATACTGATAAGTTTCGCAAGGGAGGGGACCAAGGGAGGGAGAGCTCGAGACTGAACAAGTGAGAGTGGGAGGGGGTGAGGAAGAAAGAGAGGAGAGGGAGAGACGGAAAGACTGGAAAGAAAAGGACTCGAGAGGAGAGAGTAGGGACCGGGGAGGGAGAGGAGACTGATCATGGGGGGGGCAAAATAGGGAGATGGACATTGATACGAGGGAAGGGCGACACTATGGCCCTGCACAAGTGCATTGGGGTGCGACAGGCTCATAATCGGACCTTTTGTGATTTAAGGGCTTATTTTCAACATTTTTATAGAAAAACGTGGACTTTGTCATTCGGATTGGCATGCATTTTGTCAAATTAATGTAGATCAATTTAACAATGTCAGACGAGAGGGCGCTAGACCATTAAAAACACCGGTGTTAACACCGGTGTTTCATAACCTCGTCTCTCCCGCTTTTATTGACATAGGCATCCCCTCTATTGAAATAACCTGATTGGTACTTCAAAGTTAACAATGAAGTCAGATTACAGTAAACTTACTGAATCCCCCGCGTTTTCGTATCTGAACAATAAACTTACGGAAACTGAAAAGATAAAAAGACCCTAGGTGTAAAATATCGACGTACAACTACTCACCATCGAAATTGCTCAATATCTTCCATTGTGACTTAAACCGAAGCAACATAGAAGTTTATTGGTTTCTCGTGTTTCATTCTGGAGGGAACAAATAAACGCAGTGGATTACATGGAATAACAAAAGTAGAAAGACACGATTTTATATGAACATAATCAACCAGTTTTAGAATCGAGTCCATACTGTATACTGTTAAATATCTTTTATTACTTTAGGAGACGGGATGAGACAGGATATCATATTAAAGGGCATCCATTGCTTCGTGATCCATTGCCTCATTCCCCCCTCTTGTTTGTGATTTTTATACCATCAGAAACCTAGGACTATAATCTTTGTGAACATTTACATACAACATGTACGATTTCTTTAATCTTCGGTCATTTTACAAGATATAGTCCGATTTGCATTTTTGGGCTGACAGCCCAAAATTACAACACGATTGACTAAACCAATATCTAACCGGTTCAGGGCCGTCGCTAGACCATTTTCTCAGGGGGGTCGAGAAATAAATTTTGCTGGTATGGCCGGATTTACTTTTTGCTGGCCCCTGCGCAACATGATTGCCACCCCTGGTTCTTCGGATAGAAGACCCCCCCCCCCACTGCAACTCAAGTTTTTCCCCAGAATTCCTTTACCAAGGAAAAGTGAACGAAATTTTGATGTACAGCGGGTTTTTTTTAAAGCGAAAATTTGCCATTTCAATGCTAAAATTCAAAGAGGGATGTACAGGAGTCACCGAGCCAGGGGGCAAAATTTCCTACTGTCTGTCCAATTAACTTAGAGACCCGGTTTTTATTACTTATTTAAATATATATACGTTTTCGAAAATGTCATGAAAGAAATGTTGTTAGTGACTTTCAGACCTAAGAAGTTTTTCTTGTTCCAAAGATATTTGGAAACATTATAACCACAAATCTATTGAAATTCGAGCAATCTCACGGCAAATTTGAAAATGATCCGTGAAACGTTGGGTGCCATTTATCAAATACGTATTTGGACGGTTCGATTATTACACTTCGAAGATAGAAGTCCAATAGACGAATCCAACGAGCCAAGTCATGGTCAGGATTTGGTCGGCCATCTTTGGGTAGCCGCTAGCACCAACCTGGTGTTTTGAGCGTTTTGTGCAAATAAAAGCCGCCTAACACCTAGAGAAGATGCAAGGACGAGGGGGTTAATAGAATAATATATACAACTAGATTTCGCGGTTCTCGCGGTTCCCGTTACCCATATAGGCCTACTTGCCCTGACCTTTTAAACTACTAATAGGCCTCTGGTGTGCCGTTTTGGAATCCGATGAGATGCACCTGCACGATTAACCACACTGTAATGCTTTCCGATGCTCGCACTGCGCCCGTCGGTATACTCCGCGCACTACGCGATAGCGCGCACGCGATACGCACCGCGAGCACGCGTTAGCGAGCCACGCGCACGCGATAGCGCGCGGACAGAGGGACGGACGGACGGACGGATGGACGGACACGCCATGATTAGTATTATGATATAGATAATTCCGCAGGTAATCCCGTCGCATCTATTCATACATATATATAGTCCTTTTGTTCGCAAGTACATCAATGCATAGGCTCGTTTTATCTTTTCTGTTTCGGGAGCTCTATTGTTCAGAAACGAAAACGCAAGGGATTGTGTGAATTGATCTGTTCCTTGAATTCATTGTTAAATTTGAAGTACCAATCAGCTTATTTCAATAGAGGTAGATACCTGTTGTTAATAAACAAGGATGGATAGGACGAGATTTTGGGACACCCACTGTGTGTGGAAGACCGGTGTATTTAGTGGTCTAGCGCCCCTTTCGCTTGAATGTCCTCTAATACCGATAAGCCTTTGATGTTGGTAAAATTTAGGCTTTCTTAATTCATCTTTTTGTTGCTAATTTTACCCTGCTATGCAGTTGGAAAACTTAAGCAGTTTGCCTATCATCAACATGGACAAATTTTAATAAATTGAATAAACTCATCACTCCTCTACTCGCCCTCCTCTCCTCTCCTCTCCTCTCTTTTCCTCTCCTCTCTCCCTCCTCTCCTCCTCTCCTCTCCTCCTCCTCTCCTCTCCTCTCCTCTCCTCTCCTCTCCTCTCCTCCTCCTCTCCTCTCCTCTCATCTCCTCTCCTCTCGTCTCTCTCCTCTCCTCCTCTCCTCTCCTCTCCTCCCCTCTCCTCTCCTCTCCTCTCCTCTCCTCTCCTCTCTCATTTCCTCTCCTCTCCTCCCCTCCACCCCTCCACCCGATCATCTCCTCGTCTCATCATCTCCACTCTCTCATTTCCCCTTATTTCGAAATTTGCCATCTTTAACATGCTTAACCTGGTCAATAAATGAAAAATAATATACATTTAAAATAGATTTGAGTCAGGCAATTTTGCCTGAAGCAATGATCAGATTATCAATTCCAATGAAAGAAATCCAATTAGTTTCACTTCAACGCACTTCTTTGGTGTTGCATATTACCAAATTTTAGGGTGTATTTGGGACGAAATTCCCCCGTTTCATCTCTACATAATCATATGACCGATTTTTGCGCGATTGCGCGAACAAGTAAGCCCCTATACCTAATTCTTGGCAACACTGATTACTAGCGATTAATATATATTTCTACGCTGGGCTATTTTCACGAGCCACTCCCGCCTAGGCTGAAGTACCCAACGCAAGTCAATCGAAGCCGTACAATTTATCGCGAATTTACGACTTTAAAATTTAGACACTTCTTTTGTCTAGATTAGCATCAACCCTCTCATCTCACGTTTTTCATGTCAGAAATTAACATTACCGAAACCGAAACAGAACTTATCTTCGTTCAACTTTTCTGTAGTCAACAAAAGACTAGAATAAAAGGATTGTTCACACGTACCATGCAAACACTTCAAAATAACAATGAGATCCGAAACCGAAAACTGAAACCGAAACAGAAACAGAAAAGATGAAACGAGGGATAGATACCGCGTGTAGTTAATCCGATTATTATATCACTTCAACAGAGAATAATAGAAGCTGTGTGTTTTAAACTTTTATAATCATTCTTTTGTCCACCTGTGTTTTCGCGGAAGGTGTAAAACGGGTGATGGAATGCAGTTTAAAATTTCCGCCAAGGCCGAATCATTTCACATTTTGGGTGCATTGTAGCCGGCGGCTACCCAACTAAAGGCTGCTAGTCAGGTGCAGGAATGCGTGAATTTGGATTCCTCTATAGATGTGACAATCAAATAAGGACAAACCATTTTCGATCAATAGAGGTTGTGCATGAAATTATTGATTATCTCCAAACAAAGGATTTGAACCGGTGTCCTTCACCGTAATCATGGCGCAGTGCAGTCCATTCAATTGAATGTTGTCACCAACGTACTTGATCGTAGTGTATTTGTTATGTGTGTGAGACGAACTGTCGCGGTAGATTGCAATCATGCTTTTGTTGAATGCATTTGAGTAGTCAGCCGTATTTACGGTATGATACGTATAATTTAGAGGTCGTTGCACACCGACATCGCCCGGTTAATAATTACATTATAGACGATTCCAAATACACGCATTCCTACACCTGACTAGCAGCCTTTAGTTGGGTCCCCGTCGGCTACAATGCATCCAAAATGTGAAATGATTCGGCCTTGGCGGAAATTTTAAACTGCATTCCATCACCCGTTTTACACATTCCGCGAAAACACAGGTAGACAAAAGAAGTTTACAACACAATACAGCTCCAACAGTTGTGCAAATAAAAGCCGCCTTACACCTAGAGAAGGTCGAGCAGGGTTAATAGAATAATACAATAGAGATAATTCCGCAGGTAATCCCGTCGCATCTATTCATAGATGTACAAATGGATGAACAAAAGGACTATGTATGAATACATGCGACAGGATTACCTCTATTGTATATTATTATTCTATTAACCCTCCTCGTCTTTGCATCTTCTCTAGCTGTTAGGCGGCTTTTATTTGCACAATCGGGTGCTCAAAACCCCAGGTTGGTGCTAGCGGGAAACCAAAGATGGCCGACCAAATCCTGACCATGACTTGGCTCGTTGGATTCGTCTATACAACAAGAGACACTGAAATGAATACACGGGATCGATACACGTAAATATGCTATGCACGATTGATATTCAGACGATAAATCTTTGGATACCGGGTTAGAAAATGATGAATATCTCCCGTAAATGATTTCGTATAAAGAAACCAGATCTGGTTCCTTGCACTTGAACATATATGTTCAACAGATATTATCGTCGTTAGTTAGCGTCTTGAGAAACTAGCGTGCGTCTTGAGCTGAAAAAGTGACAAAAATTCAGATTTTAAATAGCGCAGCGTAGACCCTCGTGGAGGTAGTCTCGGGCCAGACTGTGTGTGGCTATCACGAACATACAGGATCGACGAGTGTCAGACCGACTGACAAAAACTGGCTGTGTAGGAGACTATCGTAGAGGCAGTGTAAGCAGATGACAATGGCGTATGTATGCTCGCTGACCGTACAGAGGTCAGTCTCAGGCTAATGTCATTAGCCTTAGTCGGATGTCCTTCAGCCTATTATGCGTTTAAAAACTATTAAACAGGTGAGAACACAATGGCCATGCGTGGCTGTGGATTCAACCTACCATGGCATTTTCTGCCATGACGATATCGGGGCGATGACACTGTGCGTTGTCGCTCTTAAAAAGGACAAGCAGAATAGCATTTATTGTATGTCTATTATATCTTTATTTATCTTTTTGAATATGTATTAGGTATTATTGTTATTGCGTTATAGAAATTGACAAATACATCGATCATTTTAATTAGCCCAAAGGTGAATCAGTAGTAGTAGACCTATACATTGCTGATTATGATTTGTCACTCCGAGACCTCGATTTTAATCGCCCCTAACTGTGAAATGGACTTTCCTTTCAAAAGTTTTTAATCATTAGGAATAATTGTATGGTCCCGTTTTATTGTCGAAATATAGTCAAAATTGAATAAAAGTCGACATGAAGAAAAACATTTTCAAAGGTCCGAGGTCCACTAGAACATTTTCTTTCATGACTTTTTTCTAACCCACATATTGTTTCAAATAAATAATACAAACCGAGTCTGTAAGTTAATTGGACAGACAGTAATTGTCCCATTGATCTACTACTAAAAGAACATTACCGGGACATATGCGCGCGAAGCGCGGGAAAAAATAGCAATTTCACTGCTAAAAATAAATAATGAACACAATTGTGGGTACTAAAATCGTGCCAAAGGACGATGCATAGGCTTCTAACATTTTTTAGTTAATATAGTCCCGATATTTTGATCCAGCTCATGAGCTTTATGCTTATTCCAGACATCAGAGGAGTTGCCCTTTCATTTGTGAGATTCGTAATCGTGTTTAAGTTTGAGATGAAAAAAAAAAGGAATTTTCAATTTTCAGATCTACTCACAAAGGTGATTAATTAATGGGCTTAATTTTGGGTCTAAATAATAGACCAAAAGGAAAATGCAAATCGTAAATTTTGTCATAACAGGGGAGGGGATTGTCAGGGCCGGATTTACCTTTTTTGGGGGCCTGGGCAGGCCAAAATTTGGAAGCCCCAAACCCACCGTGACAAAGGCATGTGCACACAAGTGGCCAAGTTTTGGTTTAGGTATTAGATCGACCGTGGCGGCGCGCGGGAGCATTACAATTTAGAGGTAGACGAGCATAGATTTCCAAAACATGGTGTTTTTCGGGCTACAAAGAATGCAGAGGGCAATGTTGGCCCCTCTGGGCCCTGGCCCATCTGGCCCAATGGTAAATCCGGCCCTGGGGATTGACTTGCCAGCATACCGTATGGCCAGTGGCGTAGATTACTTTGGGGATATATATAGTATATTGAATCCAGCACCTTTTGGTGACAAAAATCAGTTTCTGCTACAAATGCCCGCGAAGCGCGTGGAAAAATTTACCATATTGAATATGAAACTAAACTGGTTTTTTGGTTTATATGGCCATATTTGAGGTTAATTTGGTCAGAAATACACATACAGGTGTCCACATGGGGGTGATTGTATGGACCATCCCCCTATCAATATATTGGGGATTTATCCCCCATCACCCCTGGGATCTACGCATATATGCCTATGGCTAATCTACATTGGTGCTGATGAAGGGCGCGGTACACAGGGGTGATGGGATGCGCATATATTCTGTCGATTTTGCAAAATCATTAGTTCTGTGTCCACATCACCTCAACGCGCCTGACCAACATCATTGTAGCTAGGCACCATATAGACTTCTCCGTAGTCCGCTTGCCAATTTTGCATACTCTGGCTATTACATTTAACTTAGCATAAAACGCTGTTTTGTATTAATGTGTGTGCAGTTGATAGATTTTCACATCTGATATTTTCAGTCACCATACTCCCTCTGTTTGTTAGCTTTCCAAGAGGACTACTTACTTTGACTTGTGGTTAACATTTTTAACACGGGACTCTATGGAGAGTTAGGCCAATTTCTGGCCTAACTAAAATTGGTCATGATGTAATGCATCTTTAAATGGATCTGGCTTGTGATTGGTCGCCCAGATCTCGCTATTGTTTAAATCCTCCGGGCACGCGCCATTACCATTAACTACATCGTACATAACAATCTATGGAATTTTGCGGCACGTTTGTGGTGCCGCGAAAGTTAATCTCTCAGTGATGCATAGACGCCCATTTAGCGCGTCTGCTTAGTACTTGTGGTTACATTGGATTGATAAACAAGTATGATTAAAAATGTTTTTTGAGACCAAAGTCATTCAATAACTTTTATTGTCACTAATCATCTAATTATATAAACTCTTTATGACCATTTTACCATTGAACACTTTAATCTTAACATGTTTAATAAACATCAGTATATATTAAATTTTGAGTTCAACGGAGTGCGTTCATCATGATTAAATAATAATAACATATTTTTATCAAAATTCGACTATGGCATAGTCTAACCGCGTTGCGACCATAGGCGTAGATCGCGGGGTGTGGGTTTTGGTGCCGGGTATAAATCCACCCAATATGTTGATAGGGTAGATGGGCCATACAATCATTCCCCAATGTTGACGCCTGTATGTGGGTTAACCCATATTTGGCCATTTTAGCCTACAAAGTGCCAATTTTTATTTAAATTTTCCACCATCACCAGTTTAGCTTCAATATTGCAAATTTTCGCGCACTTCGTGCACATTTGTACCATGAACTTATTCTGTTGCCAAAAGGTGCTAGATTTACTACGTAATTGGGTAGGTCCATGCCTAAAACCAGCGCGCGACTTTCGGCCCGAAAGTCGGGCCCATGAATGAAATCCATAAAAATATGCGGTTGGAGAATAAATAAATAACCCAAAAAGGGTGAAAATGGTGCATCAAATGGCTTCATTTGTGCTTTCATTTTGAAAATGTTCCAAATTCTGACGGGGCACATCCACCCTCAGACACCCCCTGCGTCGCGCAAGCGCGACGGGCAGCGCGGTGTCGCGCCGCTTAACAAATTTCAAAAATTGTATTGCCCCTATCAAAATACCCTGGCGCCGCCCCTGATTCTATCCCTAAGATGCAATTTTAGATCATAGAAGATATCACATATCAGGTAATCTCACCAGTTTGGGTCTAGTGTATATGGTCAATTCCAGCCAAAGCGGGACAAAATTCTCTCTTTCCTTTTGAATTCTAGATTTATCAAACGAGAAGATCATATCTAGTGAATCATCAGGTGGAAGTGCCATCGGATTGAAAAATATTTTTTCTTGCTATAGACCAAATAAAGTGTTACATGCGCATATGCTGGTTACTTTAGACTACTCCGTAGTCCACTTGCCCGTTGTGCATACTCTCTCTCTCTCTCTCTCGGAGGGAGGGACTAACGAGAACCAAAACATTAATTAATTTTATTCGGCCTAATATCGCACCCCCCCCCATGCCGACGGCCCTGGTCACAGCAAACTTTAAAATAACTTTGCGTAGCTTTGTGCAGTCAAATTATAATATGTAGATTACAAATACCGGTATAAATCGAAGCCAGGTAGATATTAGGCCATATAAAATTAATGTTTTGGTTCTCGCCCCTCCCTCCTCAATTTCTGGGATTTGTCAGATTTTTATAGATTTTTTATAGACTTTGGAATGATTTATGAAATGTTCATACATATAAATAAGTTTATTAGAGAACAAGGATCACCTCCAAGTCTTTTTGTGGTACTCTAGGGGGTTTATACCTCAGAATCTCACATTTGAAAAAAAAGGGGCCTCATCGTTTCCTCGAGCACTGTTGGAAAAGACCAAAAACTACTGACAATGCTCATTTTACATTGGATTGAAAAAAAAAAAAAAAAAAAAAAAAAAAAAAAACTTCCTCCCTCCCTCATCCATTCATGAAAATCCTCTGGACGAGAACCAACACATTTTATACGGCCTTATTAACATCTTACCTTCAAAATGTCTGGTCCGTGTTAAAATGGCGCATGTCGATGATTCTGTCATATAGGCCTACCCAATTTTGAAGACTACTTCACAGTTCAAGTTCGAAAGAAATTGTGAAATTGTATACACCAACCTGCGAGATAGGAAGTATAAACGTTGAACCATTGGGTTGTTCCAGTTGAAATCCATACACCCCTATGGAAGACATGACTTTAATCTTTCACACAGTGGTTTAGATTTCAACTAGAGTCACCCATTCAGGTAACCCCATGTGAAATTCACACTCCCTGTGTGGAAGATCAAGGTCATGTCTTCCACAATGGGTGTATGTATTTCAACTGGAATAGCCCATTTGCTGTGAACTTTGATGCTATTGCGCTCGGTGAATATTAAATAACGGAAGTGATCGCCTACTGTCTCTTTCCTGATATCTACTGTCACTTCCAAATGGAATGGAAGATTTATATATTTATATTGTTTTCGTTAAAGGGGCATTTTGTGACATTTTTCAGTATCCACGAAAAAACTTTTTTTGTACATAACATTATACAAACAGGCAATCTTTGAATACACACCTTTCAGGAAATCAATTTAGATTCAATCCAATGATTTCTTTTCATAACTGATTTAGATGTTTTTAAAAATACCTTAAGAAATATTTTGAAAAAATGGGTAAAAATAGCATGTTTTGGGGTCTCTGTGTCTAAGTTTTTCACAGAAGGGGTCTTATTATATATGGCGCGAAGCGTATGATCAAGGCGAATAAACACAATACAAAAACAAATGCCAATTGATTAATACTTTTAAGTTATGGCCCTGAACATGCCGTGTGCACTTTTCGTTGGATTCGACCATATGAGATTCCATGGAGACGGGCCGCAAATTTGAAACTAGACTGAATGAGCACCAAAAAAAAAACGGCCAGGGTGTCAAAGACCAAAACCAACTATACCCGACAATCTCGCAAGCAATCAGCGAGTGAACAATCTAAGTCCGTCATTGCGGACCATGTGGTCCAGCAAAAGCATGTCACCAACTGGGACAATGCTAGGATCTTGTGCAAAGAGTGCGATGCAAATAAGAATCCATGTGGATCAGGAGAAGAGGCCCGAACGTCATGAACAGAGAGGGGGCCCACTTCCTTAGTCACGTGTATGATCCTCTCCTGGCTGATAAGACACCCTCGTCGGCCGGGATACGTCCAACCGGAAGTAAGGATCTACAACCATCATTCTGATGATGCCTACCGACCATGATAGGCGAAACCGTCAATAGTGAGTTACATTTTTGGTTTTGTTCAAATGAAATTTTCAAGCCTTTCCACGGATTCTAATATCAATCGATGATCACATAATATTGTTAAGACCATCTTGATTTAATTCATATCTAAGCCCTCGCGCGCATTAGTAAAATCGCCCTTTTCCGCGTTATTCCCGCGTTGAGTAAATTTCAATTTTTGTCGCTGTTTTTTTTCCGACCCACCACACAAAAATCTCACGTCTGACATCGTCAGACGTCAAAATAGCCTAAAGCGTAAATCTCAATAAAAATTCTTCATCTTGACCACAGTTAAACCTCCTTGAGAGATGAAAAGGTGGTCTATTCTTGCCACAGATACAAAAAATTAAAGTAAAAAAAAATAATTAAAAGTGCATTCCGTATTAGGTTTTGAACTTGGGAAGGGCTTTGAGACGAACTATTAAATTAAGATGGCCTAATCACTGCGCACCATCAGCGCATGATACGTATGTTGTCATTGATAGACATCGACTCCGTGGAACGGATTGGAAACTAGGTAGTTTTGTAAAATTAGTTACGTTTGCTTTATTCAAGTCAAGTCAAGTCAAGTTAAACTTTATTAATCCATTTCTGGAAATTACATGCATATGAGATCATAATAAAATACAATAGAGAAAAAGCATAATACAAAAACAGGTATTATATAAAGCACAATGAAATTCAAAGGCACTCCCTAGAAATGGTATGAAAACATAAATTAACGACGATACTTGGAGTTATGATACAAAATAGCTTGAGGGAAAATGAGTTCAGGTATCTGTCTGTATTTGCACGCGGCAGTTGCATACGACCAGTTTTTGAGTTATGATGATATGACAAGCGATGGTGGAGTGGATGTTGGGGATCCTCCATCACATCGGTGAGCTTCTTCAACAAAAGATCAGTGTACACTGTCTGGAAATCCTGCCGTGGTGAGCCTATTCGTTATTTATTCGCTATTTATTCGCTATTTATTCGTTAAAGTACCAAAAAAATCAGTTCCCGATAATACTGTTCTTTCAGGGACACCCTGTATCTCTTAAAATAATATGCCCATAATCGGATAATAGAGACCTTGCGGAATGAAGTTACTTTAACTGGAACGGCAACTTCAGAAATATCGATTGGATTTCTTGCTCAAATTTACTCCAACGCGAACGTATGGTTGGTTACTGCAACAACAGCGTCTTGTCGCTTAAACTCGGGACATGTGTATCAATGGGCGTTCAAAAGAAGGGCATTGTACGAGCTTGTAACCGACTACATCCAAATGTCTCTCTTTTGTTTAGTCAAGTGGTTTTTAGTCCCACTTCAAGACAAAAGACTCTACCTTAAGAGCTTCGTTTGAGTAAACATGAATGAACTCGCGATACCACTCAACATGGATTATGTCGGACCCAGCGTTATTCTCCTTATCATATTATTTTGAAACTAGCTTGGCCCTATACGTTTCAATTAATATTCTTACGATAGTTATAGGCCTATATATATAATATTATTTAATAAAGGCTCGTCAGCTTTGTCAATTTCATATTCCAATTTACTTCGCAAAGCCCAATGAAATACATATTCTTTATTTCTTTTCCCTCCTTCTGAATCTCTCTCCCCCTTCCCCTCCTGTTTCCCCTTCCCTACATTCTCCTTATTTTCCCCTCCTTCTCCCCTCTATCTGTACTCGCTCTCTCAAACTTGACCCTCCTATAATTACCCACTCGCACTCCTGTTTCCCCCTCCCCAGTGATTTTGTCAGGGTTTTTCTGTTAGGAGGGCATGGGCCGATTCTCAAAGGGAAACGTTTTTACAAAAATGGGTTTAAAATGGCAGAAAAGGGCCTAAAAGCGTAAAATATCACGGCGGCCAGCATCCAAAAGGGGAGGGTCAAGAAAGAAGACAAGATGTCCCACGGGGGAGCCCCCCTCCCCCCGTTGGCTACCAGCAAAGCACCTCCCTGTCCACTTCCAATGCCCTCCCTCTCCTCCTCCCTACCCCATCTCTTACCAGGCACAACCTATGACATGTTATATATAAAATGTTATGCACCTGCTTTACTCTTCCTGAAGTATCGTATACTGCTGGCTCAAGTAAAACCAGACCATTTTACGGGAACTTAATCCCCTTGGCGTTGAAGTCAAGCTAAAAACTTGGTTCCGCAAACTGATTTGGTGTACGCCATGAGCACACACACAACTATATATCAAGTGTGACGTTTGGAACAAAAATTATTTTGATCTAATTCAATCAATAAGTTTCAGCAACATGTAGCATGTTTTTTACCCAACCAAATTAGATTTCCAATAATTGGTCTATTAACTGGATAATACATAAGTGGTAATTATGTAGGCTATGAGGAAATTGGCAAACTATTGTTCTAAATTATGACGTATTTCATCATAATTTACGGCACACTATAGATTCTCGCGTTAACTTTAACTTCAAGCGGCTTTAATGGCAGAGTGGTTTTGAATACATAATCCTCTATAATCCTCTAGACGTTAAAGTTTGTGGTTTCTAACTCCATTTCGCAAGGTCTCTAATATGTATAACTTACTTCACATATCAAAGTAGAATGTCAATTGCCACTACTTCCTCTTCAAAATGTCGGCAGAAATCAGTTCCATGAATAGTTAGCCCTACATGGGAATGCCGAGAGTGTGTGCGATGCTTGAATGAGTAACTTAAAGAAATAAAGTGAATGACACTATATTGTTAAAGTTCATGATCATGACCTTACTACCAAAAGAATATGATTAGGGGCCGTCCATAATTTTCATAATTTTAAGTTACGTACAAATTCTACGTAAGGGGGAGGGGGCATTCTGGACACGTGTACATAAGAAAACTGGCGATTTGTTTGAGTAATAAAAATATAAATGTGAACGATTATAGTGTTTTCTAATATTTTGCTCTATAACCAAACGACCTGAGAAAATTTCAATTGTTCATTTCAAGGTGACAATTCTATTACGTGCCAACAGTGATGTTCTCTTTTTAGTCTATTATGCACAGCGACGCCCTCAATTTTACTCGGATTTCTACTTTTTGCATAATTATAATGCCCAGTGGTATACTAAAATACCACGTAAAAGACTAACCCTGAAGTGCTTTAATAATAGTAAAATTTAACTTTTTGTATTAAAACCGGGTCGACCCGCTTTTATTCGGAGTTCAACGATCGAGTGCTTGCGTGGATGTCAGCTTGTATGTACACACATCGAGCGCGATGCACCGTGCAGTTACATGTAATACGATCGGCGAGCGTAGTACAATCATTGTAGGCGTTGGAATGAAATCGCAATTTTCTTCGTTATACCTCATTTGTTTGGCTCGAAATTAAAAGGGGATAATGTGATTAGTGAAAACAAACATTTAAATAAGAATCTATTCTTTATGCAAATCACACATTATTTCTTTAATTAATTTCATACTAAAATACACAAAGAGCGCTTACTATCCTGGATTAGGGTGATCAATGGTCACTAGGATATGTCGCAACCATGGCAACAATTGTTACTGTTGCAACAAAAAACACGAAGCCCATTGGTTAATTTGCAAGAACATTATTGCAAAAGGGATGTTCCCTTAGAAATGAGAGTAGTACGGCAGATTTGGGCTGCATTTTCTGCTATTTTAATTGATTGATTTACAGCGCTTTGAATCCTCTGGAAAAATGCGCTATATGAATTCCGAAGTTTATTTCATTTATTTATTTTTTGATGGCTCTCTTTTTATGAAAATATGGTTTAAGAAAGGACGTTTTCCAGCATTTCTCAACCAATCTACGGCATCTTACCTTAATTTCCAACAGAAAGTTCCTGAAAATTGGAATAAATTCGAATCTCTCTTTCGTCAAACATGGTTTGAATTCTAGGTAATTTTTTGAGACCCAACCCGCACATCAACACCCACGGGTTTATGATGCAAAGAATGATGCACACCTAGATTTCGGATATTTTGTTAATTTTTTTTATGTTTTTTTTAATGGAAGTTTCGTATTCCGAGAACCCTGCAATTTGGAATACAATTTTGATGTAATGTGTAACTAAGTTTTTTTCTGACATATGGGGAAAATAGAGTTACAAATAGACCTTTACAAATATCATTCTTACAGTTAATTTTGATTTATATAGTTGGCGCTCTCGCGCAAAAGTGGAATCGTATATGCACCCACATCATAGTGTAGATGTTCACAGAGTAATTTGGGTATCATATTCGATTTATGTGACGGTTGTGGTTTAGGAAAAAGGTTGGACATTACTCATGGCTACCCTTCTTCATTTTATGTAAAAATTCACGTACGCTTTGTACGTAAACAAGGTAAATTAGAAGTCTTCTTCTCCTTCGTCTTCTTCTTGTTTGTTTGTTTTCCACTTTCTCATGGTTCAAGTAAAGAAATCCAGAGCCCCTCTCCAGACCCCCCAAAATCGGGTTCCCTTGTAAACTCCCACTCCCACTGGCGTAAATATTGAACGGTCCCTATGGGACAAATTATAGTTTATGCAAGAGAGACACATATACCGTGAACCTTGAAACGGATCAGGGTCATTACATTTCAATACTTGTTTCAAAATAACAAAATCATACGATTATATACATTACCTAATTTTGGGTTTAGAGTGAGAAAAAAAGTAGTGTAGAGATGACCATAAGTATATAATACTGTTTAGTTGACGTCTACCACCATATGGTATCTGGTGTTTAAAACAGGGGAATATCAGTACCCTAGTGCTTACTGATTTTTTTAAGGCCTTTGATCTGATCAATCATAAGATTGCTGCCAACAAATTGCTGGATTTGGGTGCTCCTCCCATTTTGGTTCAATGGATGGTTGACTTACAATAAAACGTATTCAGACTGGGTCTTGCTTAATGGTGGTGTTCCTCAAGGCACTGTCATTGGCCCTTTTTCATTCCTCGGTATGATCAATGATACCTTGGATATGCTCCAAGCCAAAAAGTGTGGAAATATGTAGACGATTTTGCCATTGGCGAGAATAGGGCTTATGGTGGTGCCAGCACCGTGCAAACCAGTCTGGATTCTCTATGTAAATGGGATGATGAAAACAAATTAAGGCTGATCTCAGCTAAGTGTGAGGCTTTGCCAGTGTACTTTGGCAGTAGGGAAGCACCTGCGGTTGGCCATCATATTTCAAATCATCAACTTGCAGTTGTTGATAAAGTCAAATTACTGGGTGCCATGATTCAAAATGACTTAAAATGGGATAGCCAAGTCTACAGCATGTGTACCTAAACAAACTTGATTGGTAATTTTTGACTAGAATCTAGTCATCGTATAATAATAGAGAGGACCAAACGAGAGTGCACCAAGCGAGACAAACTACAATAATGTTTGTAACATGTTCACACCCTCCATTTTGTTGCATTCAATTGAGTTTGGTGAAAGACCTCGGTGAATGACCTCGACATGTCATTTTGATGAGTCATTTTAAAGAGAAGTCTGTTAAGTTTTCATCTGTCAAATTTGACAAATTTCTATTCAAAAATGCGTAGGCCGTTTTAAGAGTGTACATCGGGTGATGCTGCCTTGAACACAGCTGTAAATTATTTTGTAAATAATCATTTTTCGCGGATGTATATCAAACCATATACCCTAAAGAGAGGATACTAGAATCCCAGAGAAGATATCTTACCCTTCCCAGAATCCTTTGCAACATGATATAGCACCTCATTCCATCAAATAACACCCTTTGTTTTCCTTTGTTTTGAGATACCGGCTAAAGAATGGCTCAATGGTCAAGATAAAAACACATTTTGAAGGATTTGCATGTGCTCTGTCCATTAACATGATTAAGGTACATTTCTTCACTATCGACCCATGTTTCACTAGGTAGCAAATCAGTACAGAAAATGGAAATGAGAGAAATGCATTATGGGAAGTGTAAGATATCTTCTCTGCTACAATCCAAAAATTCTCTTTTAATTTGCGCATGTCAAAATAACACGTTATCTATTAGAAGAACAATACGACGAGCTTTGTTCAGCCCACATCCTTATTAAGGTGACGCGCTGAAATATCTTTTGTTGAAACGGCAGTATAGTAAAGCGTATAATAAATACCATGACTGATGTTATATGCGTCTAATCTGTACAGAAATGCGTCGTCATACTCAAAACGATTAAATTGTGAGCACTAAAATGAGTACGTCAATGTTAATATGAGGGCAAATTCCCAATGGGTACATGTTGTGATTATAACCTTCTATCAACGTTGACCAACGTTGATATAACGTTGTATCAACTTAAATGTAAAGCTACAGATACAACGTGAAATTTCAACCTAATTTCAACCTTGCCATTTCGACGTTTTTAATGTTTCAACATTGATACAACGGCCCGCAGCTTGGATGTGTCATATTCATGCATTCCTATTATATCTGTTGAAAGGAATGCAAGTGTTACTAGAATGGTTTGTTTTATTTTTTTTACCCTGTAGATACAATGATACAAAAAATAGATCGGCTAATTAAGATACTGGCGCCTGCTTCGTTCACTGTCACCTTAAGTAAAAAAAAAAAAAACAGCTGACGCTCGAAACGTTCATAATTCACTTTATTCGTTCAAATGTTGTTACATTTGTGTCATTTCGTTGGTTATTGTTACCTCTTACGGATCGAACTTTTCCACACTGATTTTTGGGCTGAACTGATACGAGGGAGGATCATTGAAGATCACAAGGTAAGAATCTTATTGCAAATACTTGAAAAGGCTTTCTCTCTCTAGGCTTGCCTATCCTAACGGGGCAAGAAAATTATCCAACATAACAAAAGGTGCAGACGGGTAAGATAAAAAGGAGGTTGAAAAAGGAGAAGATAAGATGAAGATAAAAGGAAGAAGAGAAAGGAGTGAAGGAAGGAAGGGAAGAAGACGAGGAAATATTATGTTTTAAGAAAATCACATCTTGCCCACTCGAGCAACGAAGCTGGCTACGCGCTTATGGGTCCACACTTCTTAGTCCCCTCGTAGTGATAACTCGTGAATCTGTTTCCATGCTTACAATACATAAGAGTATATAATAATTATGTAAATGATCCGTATCATTTATTGCACAATATATTGCCAAAATTTATTAATAAATATAAAATGGATCACAAGGTAAGAATCTTATTGCAAATACTTGAAAAGGCTTTCTCTCTCTAGGCTTGCCTATCCTAACGGGGCAAGAAAATTATCCAACATAACAAAAGGTGCAGACGGGTAAGATAAAAAGGAGGTTGAAAAGGAGAAGATAAGATGAAGATAAAAGGAAGAAGAGAAAGGAGTGAAGGAAGGAAGGGAAGAAGACGAGGAAATATTATGTTTTAAGAAAATCACATCTTGCCCACTCGAGCAACGAAGCTGGCTACGCGCTTATGGGTCCACACTTCTTAGTCCCCTCGTAGTGATAACTCGTGAATCTGTTTCCATGCTTACAATACATAAGAGTATATAATAATTATGTAAATGATCCGTATCATTTATTGCACAATATATTGCCAAAATTTATTAATAAATATAAAATGGATCACATTAAGTCACATATTTTATGTCAACATTGCACGTGATTGCACCATGTTAAATCCGGGTCGCTATAATTTTAAAGTTGCTTAGTTGGTGATCACCGAGTGTGGTCAAATGCGATGGGTATTCATATTCTCCAGGTAAGAGAACAACCCAAAAGTTCAACGAAGTCCTTTCGTTATAGGAATCTGAACCCCTCCCTCCAAGTAAGTGTGAAATATCGAAAATGGGGTTTGGGTTATGGAGAGGAGTGTGACAATGCTAGAATATTGATGACGCTTCCCATCAGGAAAGTATACAGAACATCAACACTTTACAATGATCATGATGAGGGGATTGTGCTGCAAATAATAGGTGTTTTACAAAAGGCAGCTATTACATTCTACTGCACTTGTTGCACTCTGACCTTGCACTTGACTCTGCACTTGTTGAACTACTGAGCCATATTTTGTATACGAGGGGAGGTGTTGCAACCCCCTAATTTTCAAGTATAAACGTCATATACCGTTATATTAGGTACCAATGTATAGCTATGGGGCTCTTCTATCAAGTGATACCAAAATAAGTACAAAATTTCCCACATAATGTCGCTATGACGTCATAATGTGAGCGTGCCCATGCAAATTTCGATAATACAAAAGTATAGGTAAAATTTATTTTCGGCTACAAATTCTACCAACATGCAATTTTCACGAAATTTTCTCTCAAATATAAAAAGAAATGAATATTTCAAGCTAACTAACAAGTACAAAATCAGTAGCATGAAAATCATGGGTTTTACCGTAGAAACCAATGGTGGGCCTTACCACCCCATGGTCATTTTTGAAGGCCGGCTCTACTTCCGAGATTTTATCACAAAATGAGCGCAAAGGATGGATCTACGATTACCTTAATCGTTTGGGCGTAAACACGCGCGTTTTTTTTTATGACGGATAAAAACAAACCCCTCGTTGTTCTATGGTTAAAGGCCCATTAACTGATTTGCTCATCCAGAGGTTCGTAAAATGCATCAAAATGTAAATGTTGGCAGCTTTGTTAGCGTCATGTACGTGCTTACTTAACCTGCTAGTAATAAAGCTGAAAACAGCGATTAATTAATTCTAACTATAGGTAGCACCAAGAAAGCAAGCCCGCCCTAGCGAGCGATCTGTCTAAATACTTGTATTCCACAGTGGCGTTTTTTCATTTTGCCGATATATTTTAGTTTATTTCCTATTATGTGTACAAAAAGGTGGATACGCCACAATGGAAAACACAAAATTTCACTTTGTAGCCACACGCCAAATGTGGTTGATTGATTATTGCCGACATTAGCTAATGTCGGCTGTCGAGACTTAGCAAAATGTACGAGAATATCATTAAAAACATATAATGCCAATTAAAAAAAAAACCAACAAAACAAAAACAAAAAACCCTGCGCACAGAGACATTGCGTATATTGCTCTCAATGGCTTATTAAAAGTATTTTCTTCCTCTGACGTTTTAATACAGGTTTGAACTGGTGTGGAGGGTTCAGAAGTGACAGTCAACAATGTTTAACGCCAGAGTTGTAGTCACGATACTGCTTATTGTCGTCACTACCTCTGTGGTAGCCGAAACATATGATGAAAATGAATTACCTACTTTGGATCTACCTCGCATTTCGATGAGCGATGACGACGATTGTTCAGGTGGGTACTTGTGTATGTTTAGGCTAATGAAAGTTGAGTCACAGTTTCTCGTTACATTTTTTTTACAAGATTTAGTAGGTACTTTTTCATTATTCATTATTCATTATCAAACAACGTGTTTATAGTGAGAGCAGATGCGGTACCTTGCGGTATAATTTCTATCCGGTCAGAAATTATCCGGATACTTGCCCACTACAAACACTGGCAGTATATGTATGTACGGTACATCGATATCCTTCTCAACCGAAGGATATTGTCGCGAGATATTTGCACTATCAACACACCAGTATAAATTGTATACCGGTATTACCGGAAGTAGGAGCTTCTTCATGGTGCGTAGAATGCGCGCAGGACATTCGGAACGATTATCACCCCCAGAGTTATCAAAACAGAAGCTACATGTTTGCCGCCATGATCATATTGTTGAATGGGCTGTTTATTGCTCGCGCCACAATATTTACACATTCCCCGTGTGAACTCGGGGTCATTACAAATGTACGGTAATGTTAGATGGTATAGGTAACTGTGTCTCACTATAAACAGCAAGAGTATCGGTACACATATACAAGGATTATCGTATACGATATACTCAAAATGCGGTATATTCACTACACACCGACATCGCCTGGCTAATAATTACTTGGTACAGCAGAGATACTAAAATAAATACCCGGCATCGATACACGTGAATGTGCTATGCACGATGTTGATATTCAGACGAAAATCTTTGGATACCGGGATAGAAAATGATGAATATCTCCCGTAAATGATTTTGTATAAAGAAGCCAGATGTGGTTCCTTGCACTTGAATATACATGTTGAACAGATATGATAGTCGTTAGCTAGCGTCTTGAGGAAGAAGCTTGCGTCTTGAACTCAAAAACTGACAATAATAATTATTCTGATTTTATATGTGCCGAATTATATAGCGCAGTGCATGCAGTGTATAGGTCAATCGTGGAGGTAGTCTAAAAGCAGTGACCTATGGCGTACCATGCTAACTCACACCATAGATTTTTGATAATCTATGCTCATACACAGCGAGGTCAGTAGCCTTAGTTAGATGTCCGTCGGCCCATTATGCGTCTCAAAACTATTAAACAGGTCAGAACAAAATGGCCATGCGTGGCGGTGGATTCAACCTACCATGGCGATTTCTGCCATGAAGATATCGGGGCGATGACACTGTGCACTATAAACACCCTGAATGTGACACAGTAAATGCCGCATCTGAACCAACATGTGACAAAGACTAGTATTAAGAAATCAATGTATCGGTAATACATGGACAGGAAAGTGCGTATCGGAATATTGGTATATACTGAGGAAGACTGAGGAAACGTGCCCTAAAATGTGATAGACCACAATGCAGACCTGTTAAATTTACTGTGACGCGAGCAATGTCATGATATCAATTGAGTGCATTTATACCCTTAAATATCCATAAAGGATGCATAAAATGCGTTTTTGTTGATGAGGAATAGTGTTAAATAGTTTTTGTTTCTCTTAAGGGCTGGGGTATGAACGTTTGGACAGTATTTATTTTGGGACATCAGAGCACATCAGACATATCGAATTGCATTCTGAATACGAAGAATGTCATTCTGATATCAAATAATTTTGATTTTTTGAAATTTGCAAGTTAATACACATTTTATGGCAAATCATTAAAAATTGATATTTTTGATATTTAACAGTACTTGAAGTAAACTTTATAAATCTGATGATTTATACTTAAAAGTGATGTAGGTGGGATGAAAAGCCGACGATCAATTGAAAATTTTGACCTTTCGTATTGAAGATATGGATTTTTCCCCAAAACACCACAAAAAAAAAGGTCTTTTTGGGAAAAAAATCCATATCTTCAATATGAAAGGTCAAAATTTTCAATTGACCGTCGGCTTTTCCTCCCTGGTACATACACTTTAAGAATATATCATTAGATTTATATCATTTACTTCGAGGACTGTTATATATCAAAATTTGAAAAATATCAAATTTTTATAATTTGTCATAAAATTTGTATTATATTGTGATTTTCAAAAATGAAAATTATTTGATATCAGAAAGACATGCTTCGTATTCAGAATGCAATTTGATAGGTCTGAGGTGCTCTCATGTCCTACAAAAAATACTGTCGAAACGCAATAAACGCTCATTTTAGATCCCTTAAACTTGACAAAATATCAAATAATGAAGTATTTGGAAATAATGAATTATTAGACTAGCAATTTTCCGGGACCGGGTCGGGTAACGAAAAACTGGGACTCTACTTTTATTAGCCTTACCCAGTTTAAAATAATCCAAGACTTTCAAGCTTTTGGACCCCAACGTGGTTTTTTGGACCTATTGAAAAGACTGACTCGAGACTGCGGAAACTTGCCCTAAAATTTGGTATCACATGTTTTTGCCTAGAAATAATCATCGGAAACGGGAAAATCCCTTATAATTATATTCCTTCATTTATCTTTTAAGGAAACGAATGCATAATTACTGACGATCCTTTATTCAAGACTTTTGATTGTGTCCACTATGAATATCACGGACGATGCAGCTATACATTGATAAAACCATGTGGAAATGCATCGATACCGCTGGAAATAATAGGGAATTTGGAAAGACTTGTTTACCAACCAAAGATATCCGTAATGAAATCACTTGAGATCCGCATCGGGTATTCTGTAAGTTATATACGTTATGTTTTGCTTTGTCTTTTGCTCACTCTTTTCTGTAGTGCTGCTTTTAAGCAGATGACTGTATATACATATGTGACCTGTCATGTCAAAAGGAGACACTTTTGGGCAGGATCGTAAATGGAGAAATAACCAAAAATCTGCCCTGGTGTGATTTTTTCACAATTTGGGTTTGTTGCGAATTTGTGATGTTATTAATGTTAAAAATATTGTCTGATAATTTAAGACCAGACTATAATTGGCATCTTGTATTTTATACAACAACTCTCAACATTGTCAATAATATTTTTAAAGGCCGATATCTCAATTTCCAATTTTGTAATACCATAAATTATGAACTAAATATCTTCGCTTAGGAATGTCCGATTTCACTGGGGAAAACGGCGTTGTGGAGCAAAATATCTCTATATTTAAGATATGTAAAAACCTCAAAATTGATAACCTGCCCAAAAGTGTCTCCTTTTGACATGACACGTCACAAATATACTCCTACACACCTACATTCACTTTACCCCACCTATACCCCCCACACCCCCTCACTTTACATCCACCCAACCTACCATAAAATACCCCCAATACACCCCACACCAAGCACACGCCCCTAGAAAATTTAAATACCAGACGTGTTCTGAATCCGTTTCAGGCAGCAATATAAATTCATGACAAATGGTCACATATTGCCAGGTATAAATACTCCCGTATAATATTGATTGCGATTAAAAAATATCCTGTATTGCCAACTGAAATATAGCAACATCATATTCCTTTAGTCATGTTAGTTAACGCGATCTGGCAATAAAAGCCAAATTTCAATATTTTTATATAGATATGAGGACCAAAACGTGCGTTTTAGGGTGTTTTTTGTAAGCTATGAGATGACTATCAAGCCAATGATAAGTTGTAAAAATACTAATTTCAGTTTAAGCATTTCAGAAAAAAATATCTGATCTTTTCCAAGTAAATTTATAACCAATTGCTAATATTAATAAAAGATACTTAGACCTAGTCAAGCCTTTAAAGTTCGTGACTGCAATTATATATAAAAAAAATGCAAGACTGTTTTTGGCCCATTTCCTCTCAAATATATAGCAAAAACACCAAAATTTGACTTTTGTTGCAGTTTAGTGCTAATTAAGGGATTAGGATTGAGCTATGTTCCACATGCCAAAATGGGATACTGTTAATTTAAAATCCACATCTTTAAATCCAAACAAATATATTATCATTAGAATATTAATCAAATTGTATTTGTATTTTCACTTTTCTTCAGATTATTGTCCTAAATGGAAAGTTTGAGACTTTCCTTGATGATCAACTTATTAAAACCCAAACTGCCGAACTCAAATGGGGTACGATTGAAAGATACAGAAATGCCGTAGTAAGTCTTTATTCCATGGCCAAACCGTCATTTTTCAATGTTTAATGAAAATTCATATCAGCACGAGCCATCAG